>NW_017308400.1:121271-170115 GCF_000935625.1 Nanorana parkeri | reverse complement strand
TGTGTTGTTTGGTGTCTGTGTGTGTGTGTGTATGATGCCCTGTGTGTGTGTGTGTGTGTATGATGCCCGTGTGTGTATGATGCCCTGTGCGTTGTGTTGTGTATATACCCTGTGCGTTGTGTTGTGTATATACCCTGTGCGTTGTGTATATGCCCTGTGCGTTGTGTATATGCCCTGTGCGTTGAGCTGTGTGTATGTGTTATGCTCTGTGGTTTGTGCAGTGTGTGTTATGCTGTATGTCATCTGCTCTGTGTGTAATGCCCTGTGTGTGATATGCCGTGTGTGTGTGTTCCCGGTCTGTTGTGCTGTTTTTGTTTGTTATGCTGTGTGTTTTATGTTCTGTTTGTGTGATATGTTGTGCTGTGTGTATGTTATGGAGTGAATTACAACTGAGTTGATGGAGCCCTGTACTTAAGTATAGGGTTTATCAATTTGGGTGGAATTCACACCATGTTGAGTGTAAGGAGGGCTTACTTCTCTGTTGGGTTCATTTTTATCTCCTTTTTTTATGGTTTAATTTAAGGTGGGAGGAGTGATGTTAAAGGAGGGGAGGCGGATGATATGGGTTGGGATGGGGTGGATTCAGGCAGGGCACTTGGTGGTGAGTAACGTTTAAGGCCTGGCTAGTAGCTCAGGACCTGAAATTTTGAGCGCTTGTGGCGGCAGATAGATAAGATGGCTAAATATATTTAAATAATTCATGTTTTATTGTATCTACATATAATGAGGCCTTTCGACCCTCTCCCTCCTTCTTGCAGTTCAACCACACATGCAAGGGAGAGCATCACTGTGTAAAGGGCCGTCTGGCTTTTGTCCTAGAATGTACTTCTGCAACTAAAAATGCTGATGATAGTATTTTGTGACTGACCCCCTCCTTCTTGTCAGAAGACTGTGACAATAGTAGTCACAAGCTGTGACCACAGTTGATAACGGATATGAACCATATTTAGTAGAATTGCAAAGTCTGTGTCCGGAGTCCATTGCTGGTTTCCCAAAAGCTGTTTCCCGCTACACCCTGATGTAAAGAACAACTACATATTACAAAACATGACATAAGTGAAGCGCAGTAGCTCATTATATGCAATTGACAGTACAGTAGTTCAAAAAGATCCTCATGCAGCTGTGGTGAGCACGCTCAGGCTTCAAGCTTTGGAAAACAGCCTATTGAGAGTCATGAGAGCAATATGAGAAGAGACAGCAACAGAAAGCCTACACAGAAGAAAAGTGGAATAGAGTAGAGAAATGAAAGAGAAGTAAAAAGTACAGAAATAAGGGGGCATCCTTGGGACACAAGCCTGGAGCAACTCAACAGAGATGCTATGGTACATTACAGGTCAATACTAGCGCTAGTAAATAATGTTGTACCCAAGGGTCCCATACTGTCTAAACTGTAGGCATGGTGTCCAGTAGTTTTGCAGTTAACTTCTCATTAGCAAATGCCAATTGTATTTTGCGTCTCACTTCAACAAAAGATAGGGAATCAGTCAGCCAAGCATTCACAATTGTCTGTTTCACAGCCATAAGAACATGCTATTCTATAGCAGAATTTAGGAACACCAACTGGCTGGAGATTGAGAGGTGCTGCTGCTGCTGCTGCTGGCAATTGTTAAGTATTTTTTTTACCTTATCCTTTAATGCCTAGATTTATTTTTACAGAACAATTTAGGGACTTCATCATCTGACAGATACATCTGAAAAATCCTAGTAAAGGACATTTCACAAGTAACCAACATTACACCTTGAATATTCAGTATCTCTCTTTTGAAAACACAGCTGGATACATATCATGGACCCAGGGGCGGAACTACTGCAGGTGTGGCTCCACCAGGGCCTGAGCCTAGGGGGCCCAGTATAGTACTCAGACACCAGGGCTACCCCAGAGCAGAAATGGTGGGGGGCGCTGTCCGGCAGCTGCCAGGCACTACGGAGGGAGCCAGGATGGAAGTCAGGAGGTGAATATACATAAATGCACTGCACGGCAGCCCTGCAGGCACACTATGGGGCAGTGCTGGGGCCTCCGCTGTGAGGACCCAGTGAGCTGCTGCCTGGTTACAGACCCCTCCACCTCTCAATTGCCACATGGTGTTCCCACCAAGGACAGTCAGACAAGGTGACTGCTTTCTCCCAGCAATATTCCCAGCAATACTTTATACAGAAACGCAGAATGGTACTGGCTTTAGAGCACTACAACTCCCAGCAATACTTTCCCCAGTCATCTTGCAGGACAGCCAATGAGAGAAGGCTCCGTCTGCCTGCAACAGGAAACACATCGTCCACATTAGATAAAAAGCACTTCCTACTACCCCAACTCAGTTTTTTTGTGTTTCCTCCGGCTACACAGGAACATCGTAATGTTTGTTATTTTCTTATCTTTTTGCTTGAAGCAAGGGCCTACCCCTGATATGTGCTGGGACCTACTCCAGGGAGACCTGCTGCAGCGCATACTGGGGTTCCCCATCCAATTGTTTAGGCCAAGGTTCCCCTCCATTAATTGGGGGAGGGCAACCATCCTCCTCAATGTGAGTAGCTGCAGATGGAGACCCCTCCTGGGTGCAGTTGGTGGCAGGAAGACTCCTCTCATGGTGGCATTGCCTATGGAGTCCCCGAGAGGGTCACAGCCCCGGGATATGACCGTGCGCTCACCTCGGTGGGTCCTTGGCCTAGGCAACATGTGGCAGCCTGGGGTCTCGCAGGAATGGCAGTGCTCTGCTGAGGGAGGCCTGCAGGCCATTGGACTCACGGGTGGACGCAGGGGCTTGAGTGGGGCCATGCTGAGCGTTTTTGTCCTTCCAGAAGGGTGCTGTTGTGTCCTGCTGGCAACTACCACCAGGCACCACTGGCCCCTGGGATCCCCCTCGCGTGTGGGGGGGTGTTTGCCAGGTGGGTGCTTACCTAGGAGAAGCGTGGTGGATCGGCAGGGCAGCGGCCTGGTAAAAGGTTACCCTGTGCTCTGTCGAGAGGGGGCCCTTGGGTCGGAAGATCCGTGGGGAAGAAGTGACATCACAGGTTGGTGACGCGCTTCCGATGTGCCGGTTCCGGAACGCAGGGCACAACCACTGCTCGGCCACGCTGTAGCAGGAAACGATCCCTGTCATAAAATGGGGAATGCAGACGGAGCGGGTTCTTAGCACACGGAGGAACAAATGCTCGGCAACGACTACACCACTGCACACCTAAAAGACAGACGTGAGGGCGCAAAGCTAAAGAGGCTATCTAACTGGGCTAGACATTGCAAGGGAAACAACAGAATGGAATAATGTACTTACTACTTGAGTGGGTCCAAGGACCGGATGAGGACCGGTCTGTGGGGAGGATCGTGGAGTCCTAGGTGTGTGTTCTCAATGGAGGCTGGTGTGCTGCCTGAGGCTGCTCATCCCAAGGAGGAGAGAAACGGAGAGAAGAGAGGTGTGGACGGGGGGCGACACAAGGATATTGTCCGTATCCCCGCTGCTGTAACAGGAGGTTCAGGAGGTGTGCACAAGTGGCATCTGGCTCGGCTGCTGTGGCTGCAGCTGTGGACGGTGCGGCTCAATCTATGTGTGGCCCGGGGCTTGACATGTACCCGAGCCGTGATAGTGGTGATGGATCAAAAGTCGGCCGGGAAGCTGACAGGGTGATGAGTGATCGGGTCAGTGTAGTCGTGGGTGGAGGGTCGGGAGCAACGCGTTTTGAGGATAGAACCTCTTTTTCAAGCTCAACGGGAATACCATTACTGTTAATAATACGTATTACTGTTAATAATACCATTCCCGTTGAGCTTGAAAAAGAGGTTCTATCCTCGAAACGCGTTGCTCCCGACCCTCCACCCACGACTACACTGACCCGATCACTCATCACCCTGTCAGCTTCCCGGCCGACTTTTGATCCATCACCACTATCAGAGCTCGGGTACATGTCAAGCCCCGGGCCACACATAGATTGAGCCGCACCGTCCACAGCTGCAGCCACAGCAGCCGAGCCAGATGCCACTTGTGCACACCTCCTGAACCTCGTGTTACAGCAGCGGGGATACGGACAATATCCTTGTGTCGCCACCCGCCCCCCGTCCATGCCTCTCTTCTCTCCGTTTCTCTCCTCCTTGGGATGAGCAGCCTCAGGCAGCACACCAGCCTCCATTGAGAACACACACCTAGGACTCCACGATCCTCCCCACAGACCGGTCCTTGGACCCACTCAAGTAGTAAGTACATTATTCCATTCTGTTGTTTCCCTTGCAATGTCTAGCCCAGTTAGATAGCCTCTTTAGCTTTGCGCCCTCACGTCTGTCTTTTTGGTTTTCACAAGTACAGGTACTCCTCCTGTCTCCTAGGGCTGCAGGCCAGTTAGCGATACATAATTCAATTCCCTAGGTCCAATCCGAGAGTGCTGTTCGTGCTATCTTTGACCACTGCACACCTAAAGCTGACTGGATCCACATACAGTCGGATGGGACGTCGGGACTGGGTCAATAGCGTGATTAGCAGAAGGGGTGAGATGCTGGATCAAGTGGTGCCTCCCCAGATCTGGGAGTTTATGGCACTGGCGCTAAGGTAGGCGAGTCTTTATTGGGGTAATTCTCCTCTGCCTATACCCTGCTTGCATTGGGGGCCTGTATATACAGGACAAGAGGGTCGGTTCCCTAAATTGATTCCGTTTGCTGCTGTAATATACTCACCTGTCCGTCGTCTTGTAATCGATGTGGAGCTCCAGCTCCCCGACAATGACATCACGCAGCTCCTCCTTCCTATGTGGTTTAAGCCTTGCAATTCAATTGCACAGCGTTCGAGCAGAGGAATAAACGCCGGCAATTGACTGCTATAGCTGAACCTCTCTCAACAGCAGTTTTAACTGCTCTCCACCCTGAAAACTATCTCCTTACTTGAAGCTGTAAAGCTGCCTTGCCTTACTGTGTTTCCACATCAGAGAGACACTCATTTAGCTGAAACCTCACCTGGCTGTTAACCTTGCCTTGCTCTGTCTCTAGCAAGATACACTGACTATGTTGCTACAACTCCACCTGGCTGTTAATCCTTGCTTCTCAACTCCACCAAGATACTGACACGAAGCTACAACTCCACCTGGCTGTTAACCCTTGCTTCCCTCAACTCTACCAAGTATACTGATCAAGCTCATCACACCGGGCTGTTAACCCTGTTTAGACTGTAGCAAGTTATTTTGACTTGCAGGAGTCTCTGCAACTTGCATGCATCCTACTTACAAAATTGCTCACAGACTGCGTTGTATCCAGAAGGCTCCCAAGGACACCCTACATAGCTACTAAACTGCAAGTATTATTATTTTACCATTGACTATTATTGTTTCATGAGAATCTCAAGAAGTGAAGTAACTTCCCCAAGATTTCCTCAACTTGCTATAGACTGTGGCCTCCCTCAGCAACGCATGTTGCCAACCATTTCAATGATATGAACATTCTAATTATCTTCCTGTATTAGGAATAGTATTACATACCACACACTGTTAATAAATAATCAAGCTGGTTCATTGATCCGTAGCTGAGATCCAATTCATTACAAATACTTGCCTGTGCGTTATAGCTGCAGAGGGAGGGGCACTGGCTGATTGCATCCTTCTTGTCTTCCGCAGGTCAAGGCCACAGAGGATAAGTGCCTTGCTGAACCCGGTTGCTCCCTCCCAAAGGGTAGAAAATGTGCCTCTTGCAATGTCAAGATGTCATCTTCATGGTCCAAACCCTTATGCAAAGGATATTTAGAAAAACTTGTCTCCAAGGAGTCAGCTGGAATGTTTAAGGGTCTTTTGGACTCTGAGGGAAGAAATGGTCTCCACATTCCAATCATTCAGGTCCATTCCGTATTTGGACGACCTTTTCTTTTTTGCTCCCTCAGAGAACATCCTTCAACAGAAGCTGTCGTTAGCAATTCAGCACTTGGAGAGTCTGGGATGGCTACTAAACAGAGAGAAATCTCAGCTGGTTTCCTCACAGACGGTAATGTTTCTAGGTTACTGGATCAACACCCGAGATATGACCATTTCCCTGCCAGAGGGAAAAGTGTCCCTGCTGACCGAGGAAACACAAACTTTATTTACAAACCAGGGCTCTTTCAGGTCAATGATGAGAGTGGTTGGGCTGATGCCATCAGCCATTCCTGCGGTTCTGTGGGCTCAACTCCATTCAAGGCCTCTACAGAATTTCCTCTTGGATCTCTGGGGGGAGAACAAGAGGACCTGGACAAAGAAATCTGCCTCACAGATCTGATCAAAGGATCCCTGTCATGGTGGATAAACATTCACAATCTCTCAGTAGGGAGGCTGTGGTCCCAACCAGAACCGCTAACAGTCACGACAGATGCCAGCGCCGGGAGTTGGGGGTCCCACTGCCTGGGGCACATCTGGTAGGACTCATGAGATCGGATTTGGAAAACCAAGTCATCAAACTTGAGAAAGTTGAAAGCGATAGGGTTGTCCCTTTGCCATTTTCACCAGGTTTTAGCGGGACATCATGTGGCAGTGTTTTCAGACAACTCCACAGCAGTGGCATTCATAAACAAACAGGGAGAAACACATTCTCAGGGCCTGATGTCACTGGCAGCAGATTCTTTCATGAGTGGAAAGTAATCTCCTCTCTTTGACAGCGACGCATCTCAAAGGGAGCCTGAATGTGCTAGCAGACTCGCTCAGCAGGAGAGAACTGCACAAGTCAAAATGGTCTCTGAACCAATGGACCTTCGAATGGATTGCCAGTTTATGGGTCTTCCCAGAAGTAGACCTCTGCGTCGGCCTGAAACAAGAAAGTGAAGAAATTATTTTCCCTCACTCAGAACGACAGAGGTCTGGGGGTGGACTCCTTTGCTCACCCCTGGAGATTCCAGTTTCCCCTGTTGCACTTAATTCCGAAGGTTATTCGGAAGCTAAGGAAAGAGAGGACACCTTTGATCCTGATAGCTCAATTTTGGCGGAAGAGGCCTTGGTTCACGTCTCTTCTAGACATGGTGGAGCCTCTGCTTCTTCCGCCAACAGAGGACTTGTTGGTACAGGATGCCATTCGATACCCACAAGTTCAGGCTTTGATTTTGGCGGCCTGGTATCTGAAAGGGACGCGTTGATCAGTAGGGGCTTGTCCACAAAAGTTGTTTCGAACTCTATTGCAGAGTAGGAAGGCATCTACCTCAGCTATTTACCACACGGTATGGAAAGTATTTTCAACCTGGACCAGTCGCCAAGGTAGGTCAGGGGCTGACATTGTACCGGTGATGCTGGACTTCCTTTAGGAAGGTCTGGAAAAGGGTCTGTCCCGCAGCACATTGAAAGTCCTAGTGGCAGCACTGTCTAACTTCGTTAATGTCAGGTTAGCGGAAGAACCGCTCAATAAACGGTTCATGAGAGCGGTGGTTAGGATGAAACCCCCACGGACGAACATTCCAAACTGGGACTTGTCTGTGGTACTCCAGGATTTTCTAAAACAACCTTTTGAGCCACTGCAGGATTGAGCACTCAGAGAACTGACAAGGCCTCCATAGCTGAAACTTACAAAGCACAGGGAATAACCTTACCTGGTGAATACATGGCACACTTGACAAGAGCCTGGGCAACTTCTTGGGCAGAAAGAGCAGGAGCTACTGACCAGATCTGTAGAGCAGCCACTTGGTCCAGTTTTTAGACCTTTGTAAGGCATTACAGAACCGATATGATGACACAACATGATGAAGCGTTTGGCAGGAAGGTCCTGCAAGCTGTTGTCCCACCCTAACGAGGTGAGCTTAGTCCTTACTGATCCTTGGCTGCCCTGGAAGATGACTGGCGAAAACATGAGTTGATTACCTGATAACTCTGTTTCCAGGAATCTTCCAGGACAGCAGGTTTTCTCCCTGAAATATTTTTTTTGTGTATCCTGTACAGGGTGTTAAGGGAGATATTACTGTATTTGAAGGTTACGCATTCTTTTGCCTTCGGTCCTAGAGGTTACTGAGTCGGGGTAGTAGGAAGCGCTTTTTATCTAATGTGGATGATGTGTTTCCTGTTGCAGGCAGGCGGAGCCTTCTCTCATTGGCTGTCCAGCATGATTCCTGGAAACAGAGTTATCATATCAGGTAATCAACTAATGTTTTATATGGCAATGCAGAATGGCAAAGGCCATAGATGAGATTCTGCATTGCCGTATAAAGCATTGCTTTGCGTTGTATTCCTCTATAGCCAGAGCCATTCTGCACTGCCATATAAAGTATTGCTGGGAGTTGTAGTCCTTTATAGCCAAAGCCATTCTGCATTACCATATAATGTATTCCTGGGAGTTGAAACCCTCTGTAGCTGAAGCCATTATGCATTGCTATATAAAGTATTGCTGGGAGTTGTATTCTTCTAAAGCCAGGATCATTCTGCATTGCCATGTAAAGTATTGCTGGGAGTTGTAGTCCTCTGTGGCCAAAGCCATTCTGCATTGCCATATACAGGTGAAACTCGAATAATTAGAATATCGTGCAAAAGTAATTGCAGTAAGTGCTGCAAAAGGGGCCCAAACCAAGTACTGAGTACATATGCATGCTTGTACTTTTCAGAGGTCCGATATTGTTCTATGTACAATCCTTGTTTTATTGATTGCATGTAATAATCTATTTTTTTGAGGTTATGGATTTGGGGTTCTTGGGGTTTTCATGAGCTGTAAGCCATAATCATCACAATTATGACAAATCACGGCTTGAATTATCTTGCTTTGCATGTAATGAGTCTATCTCATATATTAGTTTCACCTTTTAAGTTGCATTAGTGAAATAAATGAACTTTGCACTGTATTTTAATTATTCGAGTTTCACCTGTAAAGTATTGCTGGGATTATTCTGCATTGCTGTATAAAGTATTGCTGGGAGATGTAGTCCTCTATAGCTCGTGGTGTTCTGCATTGCTGTATAATGTTGAGATTTGTATTTTTACTCATTCAAATGATCTGTATCAGCACCACTAATGCAAATATAAATATATATATATATATATTCTGTAGGGGTCCCCCAAGGCTGTCCTCTCTATGCCGATGACACTCAAATCTATCTTTCTACTCCACCACTCACCCCCTCTGTGTCCTTGCGTGTCACTAATCTACTAACTGACATATCCGTCTGGATGTCGCAACACTTCTTAAAACTCAATCTTTCAAAAACTGTATAATAATATAATATTTTATTGCACTGCATTTTACAATTCATCATGGCAGCCTTCTTGGGAACCAGTTGCACATCATAGTGCCTGAAGAGGGGGCCCGCTGCCAACTCCGGGACAGACATGTGTCCGTTTCCAACTTTATTTTTTGTGGTTTCCACTGCATGGATCTGATTTACCTAAGCGGTGATAAGCTTGTTTTCTCTTCTTTATCATTTAACTCACTTCCACATGCAGAGGTAGATTCATGCATGTGACAGTACCAATACAGCCAGGTGAAATTAACAAATAAGCCCTCAAAAGACATAGTACAATTAGGGACAGTGTAGAGCATTATGTTGCCTGTGTATGAGCATGGTTTATTTCAACATTTGTACAACAATGGACACAATTCAAGTGAATCAAGTGCAAAAGGAACAAATAGTAAAATGTATTAAAGGCTAAAGCGATTGTCAAGAAATAATGTTTAAATGTAACTGTTACTCCAATCTAAATACAAGTATCTCAAATATTACCACGTTCATATGTTCTAAGCATTCTTGGTGAGCCTCAGGTAATTTTAAATTTCCCTGCTACATAGCTTATTCAAGCTAAAGAAGAAAGAATACATGTTTATGCTTGTGACAAATGGAATGTGCATGTGCTAGCATTGTTACTGCACATTGCCACTTTCTTCCATGTAATTCTGAAAAAAACATACTTATTTTGAGAAATTATATATGGTTGATGCATGTGCTTTCTGAATTGAAAGGACCTTTGCTTTGTAGTTCAGATCACATTTATTGTGATGCGCATCCGCTAACATGCTAAAATGTACACAAACATGTTTAAAATCACCACAAATTATATATTTTTCTGAAATCAGAGGACCTGTAAAAAAAATGTATGTTGCAATTTTTTTGTCACATGATATTTGCGCAGCTGTTTATCAAATTTATATTTCCAATAAAAAATGCACTGGAAGTAATTTTAGTGCATGCAAAGAAAAAAAAAATAGAATCATTTTCTGTTAAACATAAACGATAAATATAAAAAGACTGTGTTGAATGAAATGTGTCAAGTCTCCAAATTGCATGCTGAGCACAAAACATGATACCCATAATTGTTAATTTGGAACACTTTACAAACCTTTATAGCTAATCAATTAAGAGTTAACCATGGATGATAGCTCTAGAATTATTCCTCTTACTCTAGCATGCAGATTTTGTTGGATAATTTATAACATTAGGTTAGCCAAATAGATACAACTTCCCAAGTAAATTGCAATCATTTTAAACAAAGATGACAACATTTTAAGGCACTCATTTAAGGCATTTTAAGGTACACAATTCCTGCCGTGCAGGTCCCATTCTCTATGGGAGTGAAACCCCAGCACCCGCGTGCCTTCAGGGGGGGGAACATGGGAACACAGGGATTCCAAACGGTGGAGTGTCCACTTTAGCGCACATGAAGCAGGCCATAGCCCACAGCCCGATATTCCTCGAATAAAAACCTTTGATGCAACAAGCATCAACAGCAAATGGAAAACTTCTGCCGTAAGAGAAAAAAAAAGGGAAATGCAAAAACGAGAAAAACAAAAGTTGAAAAGCGATCCGAGACCCAGATGTGTTCAATATCTGAGGGAATGCTCAGATGTATCGCTGAACTTGCGATCCAATTGACCACCGGTAGTGTATATCAGAAAACAGTAAAGAAAGAACATGATGACATTGTGCCGTCTCACCCATGTCCTGCGGATGCCTCTGGTCTTCCCGAACGCCTTTTCTTGGGAGGTGTGCGCCAAGTTGCTGTCGCGTCATATGAGGGGCCTGGTACCTCGCAGACCCAGCCAGGTAATTCAGGTACAGGGATGTTGAGCTCAGAGCAGAAGGATTCTAGCTCCTCCGGGAAGCGCAAAGTAGCCGATCTGCCGCCTTTCCTGGCGATCAGGCTAGCTGGGAAGCCCCAACGGTAGATGATCTCGTCTTTCCACAGTTGGTCCAATAGAGGGCGTAGGGCTCATCTGCGTTCCAGGGTTTCACGGGCTAGGTCCGGGTATATGTGGAGCTGAGCTCCATCAAAGTCAATGGCCAACATCCCCCCTCAGGGACACTTCTTCCTTATCCCCATAGTTGTGGAATCGGCATATAACATCCCGCGGGGCTGAGTCAGACAGATTATGTGGGCGCAGTGCCCTGTGGGCCCTGTTAAAGCGTATGGGTGTAGTGACCGGTCTCCCCAGGATAGTGTTAAATATACCTTGCAGGGAAGCCATGAGATCCGCGTCGGCCGTAGCTTCTGGTAGGCCCGGAATCCGCAGATTATTCCGCCGATTGCGGTTCTCCTGGTCCTCCACCTTGTAGAGGAGATTTCGTTGCCCCACGGCCATCCGCCTGTGAGCTTCACGGAGGTCCCTAATAGCTCTGTCATGATCATCCAGCCGGGACTCCGTTTCCTCCACCCTGGTGAGGATATGCGAGAGATCCGCTCTCATACTGGATAGGTCTTGCTTGAGCGAAGTCTCCAGGACCTGGAACATGTGGGCCAGGTCCGTCTTCGTTGGGAGGTCTCTCATGGCGTCCGACACCTGCAGATCTGCCTGTAGCGTTTCCGGGGAAGAAGCTTCCGATTCGCTGGTGGATCCCAGGGAGACTGTGGCGTTGTCGGGAGAGCAAGGGCCTCAGCTCGATCCGCAGGCGCCTGCCGCATGGTAGGCCGCGAGGGGGCTTGAGAGGATCCCGTGCCGCGATTAAGTACCTTTTCAAGGTACCGGAGGTTGCCTTTTTCGAGCCAGATGAGCGTTGGCTTTTCCTTCCCATGTTTGAGTTCAGACGGATGATGGGTCAGGTGAAAAGTTAGTCGTATTACGGCAGTTTTTTTGCGAGCTGAGGTGGGAGCTTTGCTTAAGTGCGACCGCCCAGCGCCATGCGTAAGCCACGCCCCCGAATTTCTTTATTTTATACTCTTTATTATTTATATTAGATTTAAACAAAGTAATTTTCTTCTTTGCTCCTACGGCTCTACAACTTACACAGTACTTACATGGAAAAAAGCCTATGCCTTAAAAAAAGAAACCTTTCATTTAGTTGGATCCAGGACGATTTTAAACAATCTCGTCTTTAAATTAGGCGCCCTTCTAAAAATAATTTTAGGTTTATTTGATAGTATGGGGCCCAAGATTTTATATTTCTTAAGAATGTGCCAATGTTTCCTAAAAATGGACTCCAGTTTTATATACTGAATGGAATAGTTGGTAATAAGTGATATGGGAAAAGATTCATTTGTCTTCAAAGAAGGTTCAAATAACAAATGTCTACCTTTCTCCAACACCTCCTTTTGTATCCTACACACATCCCTCTCCCCATACCCTTTTTCCCTAAATCTTTCCATCAAAATCTGGGACTGTCTATAAAAATCTTCTTTATTGGTGCAATTCCATCTAATACAAGTAAATTGTCCCTTAGGAATTCCACTTAGCCATTTGGGATGATGATAACTAAATATAGGGATGTATCCATTTTTGTCTGTAGGCTTAAAGAAAGTTCTGGTATCTAACCTCTCTCCATTTCTATAAATGTCTAAATGCAAGAATTGAACACTAGTTTTATTAATATTACTGGTAAACGTAAGATTATATGCATTGTGATTAAGGGAGTCAATAAAATTTTGAAAAGACTGTAAATCTCCTTCCCAAATCAAAATAATATCGTCGTTAAAACGCTTCCACAACCGAATATTTTTATTTCCTTTATCAAAAATACACATCTCCTCCCATTTTGACATGTAGAGAGTGGCTAAACTCGGGGCAAATTTGGCACCCATCGCCACCCCTCTTTCTTGAAAGTAATACTTATTCTTATACCTAAAGACATTTTTTGTCATAGCAAAATGTGTACAATCTATAATAAAATGATTTTGTTCCCTTTTATATTTACCATTTTTGTCAAATGCCCAATTTATCGCCTCCAGACCCTTCTGATGCGGGATCACTATATATAGCGAGGCAAAATCAATAGTAGCCATTAGGATATTATTATTCCCTTTGAATCGATTAAGGATATTTAAGACATCTTTGCTATCCTTCAAAAAGGCCCTTGTTTGGCATACCAATGATTGTAGATGATAGTCAATGAATTCCCCCAACCTTGCGGTCAGGGAATCAATGCCACTGACTATAGGTGGTGCTTCTATATTTTTGGGGATTTTGGTCAAAAAGTAAATTATAGGAGTTCAACTTAACGAAGGTATTAAATAATCTTTTTCTTTTTTTGTTAAAAACTCTCCTTTAAAACCGTAATTGATCAATTTTTCCAATTCCTTTTTAAACTCGCTAGTGGGATTATTTCTTAATTTCTTATATGTATCTTTAGTTTGTAAATTATTATTATTCATTTCTAACAACCTATTTATTTTTTTAGAGATTCAATCCCTTTATTTATAAAGGTTTTATTCTGAGCATATTTAAATTCCAGGGATCTAACATCAACAAGACTTTTAAAAACTTCCACAAAATGGTTTGAATTAATTTTAGGGTTAAAAACAGACTGATTCCTTAATGAAGTTTGAACATAGGTTCTGGTGTGTTTAGGGGTTTTTATTTTTTTCAGGTAATTCTTATAATGCAGAATATTATTTTTAATGTTGTTGTATGGCTCCCAGCCTGCAATTAATTTAAACATTTATTTTTATTAGAAGTTTTCAGAAATACAAAATCCGAATAATACAGCAATAGTGCTAAAACAGGTCATAGTAACAGGTTTAAAATTGAAAAGGCATAAGTTGACCCAACAGGTGGTATATACAATATCGATGAGGGGGTAACGGTCGTCAGGTCACATATAGGATAGGGAACATTCACATGCATACAGGTAACCTACTCGACCAGTACGGAACAAATAACGAAAACTAAAGTCCCAGATATTATAAAGAGTAAACCACCGTTTTCGGATTAGAAGGAAAAGAAAAAAGGGAAGAGAGATAATTGAAGAAGGAAGAAAAGGAAGGAAAGAGGGAGAAGTTTAGCAATCGTTAGCTTAGCGCATAAGATCGGAAAGGGTGCAATACCATTGGAGTCGAGGAGATAGTGAATGAGTGTTATGTTGTTGGCGGACCATTGAGAAAAAGAAGATGGGTTATCTAAGCCAGGGGGGAAGGGCGGCTTGTGAAGAAAGGAGAGGGAGGTGTGGGGAAATAAGATTTCCAGAGTACTTCACCGAATCCCATATCTTCAGTGAGTGGAGGGTTATCGGGTTGTGGATGTGGGGGCGAGTTTTTGGGATAGGCCAGAACAAGTTGTGCACTCCGAGAAGAGCACAGTCTATGGCTTCAAGAGAGACCCACAAGGGAACTTCAATTGAGGCATGGTACTTAGTTAGAGCGGCAATTTGCGCCGCTCGGTAATACTGAGCTATGTTAGGAACTCCTAACTCACCTAAAGGTCTAGGAAGAAGCATAGAGTGTCTAGGAATACGAGGATTACGACCCGCCCAGACGATGTGCATCACTTGTCTCTGTAGTATACGGATGATATGGGAGGGTATATGAACAGAGAGGACTCTGAAAAAATAAAGTAGCTTCGGGAGGAAGGTCATTTTTATAGCTGCTATAAGTCCCATTAAGGAAAGGGGGGAAGTGGGACCAGGAAGAGAGTAGAGAGCGTAAGTGTTGAAACAATGGAGGGTAATTAGCTGAGTACAATGATGTATAGGAAGAGGTCAGGTGGACACCTAGGTAGGGCAGAGCAGATGAGGCCCACAGAAAAGAGAATGATGATTGGATTTGAAGGATGATCGAGGTCGGGAGGGAAATGTTAAGGGCTTTAGATTTGGAAAGGTTCACGGAGAGACTTGAAGGAAGAAAGGACAGTAAATAGATTAGGACCGTAGGAGGTACGCAGGGTCAGGGGGCGTCTCGTCGGATCTAGGTTACAGAGGCGAGATGCCAGCATCGAGGCAGGCTTGTTAGCATGCATGCAGAAGTGGTGTTTCATCTTCCGTAAGATGACGTCAGTTTTATAGGATTGTAGTAAATTCAAGTCCCGACGCGCTGCTTCAACTCGACGACGATTAACGGGTGAAGGGGAAAGGGAAAAATCTGTTGAAGCATTAAGAAAAGTTGCTTCCAGACTTTTTTGTTTTTGCAATCGTTCACGTTTGATTTTAGAGGAGAGCCCTATGCATGTCCCCCTGATTACTGCTTTGTGGGCTTCCCAGAGCGTTACCGGCGTATGTCTGGCATAGAGTTATGAGCCAGGTAATCTAAGATAGCCGCACGAATGGAGGAGGCGTGTATGTCGTCCGACAAAAGATACTCGTTAAGAGACCAAGAAGGAGAGGGAGAAGAGGAGAGTAAAGTCACTGCAGAATAGTCCGACCAGGAGATGGGCAGTATAGAGGCGGATTTTATCAAAGGGAGCGAAGTTTGGGTGAGGAAAATATGATCTATTCTGGAAAAGGAGTTGTGAGGGGAGGAGTAGAAAGTGTAGTCTCGTGTAGTAGGATGCAGTTCTCCCCAGGCGTCTATCAAGGCATATTGGGCTAAGAGGGTGTTAAAAGGCGAGGAGTAGGCAGAACTGGTTGAGGTAGTAGGAGATTTATCGAGAATGGGGGAGAGAGAAAGATTTGAGTCACCACATAGAAGGAGTAGGCCTTTTTGGTGGTGGGCAATAGTAGAAAAGAGGTGATGGAATAAGGGGAGAGGGTTATAATTGGGGGCATAGTAGGTCACAATGGTAACATCTTGATCATTGAGAGGGCCAATGAGAATTAGATAGCGCCCGGTAGGGTCGACAATCTCTTTGTTACATAGTAGTTCAATCGGTGGTGAAAGCCTATCAAAACTCCTCTTGTCTTGGAGGCAGTGGAGGCCACATATATTTGTGGAAAACTTTTATTAAAGTATTTGGGAGTAGAGGAATGGGAAAAGTGGGTTTCCTGTAGGCAAATAACATCTGCGTGGATGGAGTTAAACATCCCTTAACATTTAGGGTAATCAGTTTGATGGATGTCATCATGGGGGGCGAGAGTAGTGCTCAGCATATAATTGAGACGTGATGAACGCGAGGTGAGCGGACAATGAAGTGGAGTCTCGCGAACCTGAGGGATTAGACAAAAAGAGGGGGGAGAGGATAAGAAAGAGAAAAGAGGGAGTAGCATGAAGTAATACAGTAAAACTGTAACAAATCTGGTATGGTCAAGACAAAAACAACATAGTACTGCCTGAAGTAGAGAGAGGCAGACTATCCACATCTCTCTACCAGGCATTGGTAAGACCTACGGGGGGGCAAAGTGGAGGCAACAGTGACAGTCGCCTCAGCACACAGGCATCGAGTAATATAAAGTATAACAACTAGTAAACAGCCCCAATAAGCAAGTAGCAAATATAGGGTGGATACATCATAACAGTAAGACAGATTTTCCATTTCCCATTAGGCACTTAAAAGCAATACTCATCGAACTGTAGAAGGGGTCAATAAACCGTGTAGGTTTAGGGAGGACGCCATCAACGAATCAGGCAGGGCAGTCTCTATGGAAGTGTGGATCGCAGGTAGTCAGCCTGGAGAGTCCATGTCGGCAGCTTGTGGCAGGGACATCTTTTTACGGACAGCTTTCGTTGGTGAAGTCATCCGGGCGGAAGACGGTTCTGACAGGGATGCTTGTCTGCGTTGCTTCGGCTGAACAGTTGGCTGGGGTTCAGTCGGTGGTAGCAGTTGGAGGTCAGCAGGAACGCGACGAAGTCCCTCAAGGGTCAAGCCGTGGTATGAATGGCCGTTGTAAGTAAAGAGGAGGTGAAAAGGAAAAACCCCAGCGATAGACAATTTGGAGAAGAGGTTTAAGCTCCCTGCGTTTGGCGATTGTTGAGGGGGCTAAGTCAGCAAAGATCTGGTATGAAGAACGCTGGAAAGACAGCGGTCGTTGGTTACGGGCTGCCTGTATGATCGCTTCTTTAGTACGAAAGTACAAGAATTTCGCCACCACATCCCGAGGTAGGCCATCTGGCATTCTTCTCGATAGGGCTCGGTGAACCCTTTCCATTTCAAGGCGTTCAAGCGGAATAGATGGGGTTAGTTCTTGGAGCAGTGCAGTGATGGTCGATTGCAGATCTAAAACGTGTTCAGGGATACCTCTAAATCACAGGTTAGAGCGCCATGAACGGTTCTCCAGATTTTCTATTTTAGATGATAGGAAATGGTGTTCATGTCACGCCTGCTGTGACTGTAACGGATTGGATCTCAAATGTGGAGGGTATATGCTGAGGTAAGTATGAGGTGAAGGCTTCTCAGGCGTGAATCTCAGGCGTCGCTCACAATCTTTAGTGGGGAGTTTGAGATTCTTGCATCATAGCCTTATAACCAAACAAAAGGGGAGCGAGGTATGAGCTATTGCTTCATAGCTTACAGTCTCTATAAATCAATGAAAACTTAGATAACGATAGGCAAGGAGGAACAATGGTCACTCATAGACAGGTATTGAGCAATGTGAAAATCCCAACAGACAGCTGATAGTAATCCTCTAGACAATCTATATCACTTAGAGAAGTTGCTTCACAATAGCAAGGAGTCGGCTCCAACAGGAGTAATACTTGCGGTTTGCACAATGTGAGAGATGCAGTGATTCCTGTGCTGGGAGATGAGCGATCCGGCTCTGGCAATCCAGGGGTGATAGGTCCTAGGCTTCAGGAGGCAACAGGCGCTTCTGAACCCAATTGTGGAACGCCATGTTGCCTCAGTTTGGCCTTTAAATACCCCCAGGAAGCAGGAGGAGCCGTCGGCCGGAACAAGCGGCTTCCGCGTTCCACAGTGGAACGCAAGCCGCTCGCCTCGCAATCAGGAAGTCGAGCGGCTTCCGCGTTCCACCGTGGAAAGCAGAGCGGCCACTTCAGCAGAGGGAGCGCTTGGAATGACACTTCCTGGGACTCATTACAGTTCATCACAGAGGTAATCCATTTCATCTGTATGGGTGCTGACGTTATGTTCAACATCATCCATACGGATTTCCAAATCAGCAGTGCGTTGGCATTTGTGGAAGTTTTTAAAAGTCTTGTTGAGGAGGATGTTAGATCCCTGGAATTTAAATATGCTCAGAATAAAACCTTTATAAATAAAGGGATTGAATCTCTAGAAGAGAGAAAAGAGGTGGTTATCAGACCTGCTGATAAGGAAGGGGGGGGTTGTGATAATGAATAAAGATTACTATGAACTGGAAATTAATAATATTATACAAACTAAAGATACATATAAGAAATTAAGAAAAAATCCCACTAGCAATTTTAAAAAGGAATTGGAAAAATTGATCAATTAAGGTTTTAAAGAAGAGTTTTTAACAAAAAAAGATTATTTATTACCTTCGGTAAGTTGAACTCCTATAACAATATACTTTTTGCCCAAAATTCCAAAAAATATGGAAGCACCACCGGGGAGACCTATAGTCAGTGGCATTGATTCCCTGACCGCATGGTTGGGGGAATTCATTGACTATCATCTACAATCATTGGTATGCCAAACAAGGGCCTTTTTGAAGGATAGCAAAGATGTCTTGTATTTTTTTGATAAGGGAAATAAAAATATTCGGTTGTGGAAGAGTTTTATCGACAATATTATTGTCATTTGGGAAGGAGATTTACAGTCTTTTCAAAATTTTATCGACTCCCTTAATCACAATTAATATAATCTTACTTTTACCAGTAATATGAATAAAACTAGTGTTCAATTCTTGGATTTAGACATAGAATTATAGAAATGGAGAGAGGTTAGATACCAGAACTTTCTTTAAGCCTACAGACAAAAATGGATACATCCCTATATTTAGTTATCATCATCCCAAATGGCTAAGTGGAATTCCTAAGGGACAATTTACTTGTATTAGACGGAATTGCACCAATACAGAAGATTATTATAGACAGTACAAGATTTTGATGGAAAGATTTAGGGAAAAAGGGTATGGGGAGAGGGATTTGTGTAGGATACAAAAGGAGGTGTTGGAGAAAGATAGAAATTTGTTATTGGAACCTTCTTTGAAGACTTTTTTTTTTTAAAGATGCTTTTTATTGGTGTTATCAATTGTTAGAGGATATGGGCTACAGGTAAAATACACATTCAGTACAAAGGTATTATTAGGCATAGTAATTGGCTGCGGTAAATTTCAGGGAATGTGAAGGATGCCAGGAGCTCCAGTACAACACAAAGCAGTGAAGTAATTTAAATAAAATATACAGTTGTATTAGAGGAAGAGAGCCAGGGGCCCCAAATGCGAGCAAAGTGGAGCGGGCTGCCTCACTGCTCATATGTAAGTTTATAGAGGGGCAGTGACTGATCAACCAACCGTTTCCAGTCACCCAGGGAGGGGGCCTTAGGGCTATCCCACACCAGGAGAATAGCCTTTTTGGCATAAAATAAAAGCAGGTGTAGTAGTGTCTGAGCCCACGAGGCCAGAGGCAGCCATCAAACAGACCCAAGAGGCAAAATGCAGGGTTACATATGTTAAGACAACCCAGGTTAGCTTCCATGAAGGAAGTAACCTCAGACCAAAAGGTCCGTATGTGTGGACATGCCCAAAAGGAGTGGAGGAAATCAGCCTCACGACCACAGAGCTTGAAGCAACGTGGGTTGGATCGAAGGCCCATTGTATACAACAGAGAAGGAGTGTAGTACACTTGATAAAAAAATGTCATCTGCAAAATGTCATCTGCAACAGCCTATCTCTAGAGGCTATCACTGAGGGCATGTATCTATCACCAAATTCACTCCAATCGTCTAGGAGAAGTGACCGCCACTTCTGTCTACGGCTGTCAAATCTACCAGACCTGTGGGACATAAGTTCCATATAATAGGTCAAAATTAATTTAGAGGAGCTATCCCTGCGTAGCATCTCCTCCAGGGAGCACTGAGCTGGTATAAGAAAGGTCGACCCAATTGGGCTCGAACCGCATGTGTCAGCTGAAAGTAGGCCCCTCCAGAGAAACACAATGCAGATAGAATACATTTTACGAAAATATGGTTTGGGGATGTAGCATGGAGCATTAGCTATTATGTACCGAAGTTTGGGCAGAAAGTTCATTTTTATGATATTGACTCTGCCCATAAGATCCAGGGGTAAACCCATCCATTGTTTAGTCTTTAAATGAAGAGAGTCAATAACAGGGGTTAAATTATTATCAATATAAAGGGAGAGGGGCAGCTGGATCTTAATACCCAAATAAGTGAATTCATGAGCAACTCCTAAAGGAGTACTATGGGGTTAAGGCTTTTCCCCATAGTTCTCCTTAGGGTAATGGGAGGACACAAACTAGCGACCTCCCGTCACCCTAGGCTCAGTATAGCGCGAGCTGCAGCTCGCGGTATACTGAGACGCCCCAGTATACCGCGAGCTGCTGCACACGGTATACTGAGACGCCGCAGCTGAAGCGGATCCCGACAATTATGTCTGGATCCGCCCAGCTGCGTGACTGACAGCAGGCTCTGCCTATCTAGAGGCAGAGCCAGCTGTACCCGCCCCCTCCCCCGTTCGTCTTGCCAGTCAGCGCTGGCGGATCGGAGCGGGGAGGGGGGAATCCAGCCCCTCCCCTGTCACGGCAGAGAGCCGTGACAGGATCGAGAGGTGAGCGAACGCCGGTATGTGTTCGCTCACCTCCCGATCTACTGAGCCGACCTGTGACAGTCTCATTGTCACAGGCCGGCTAGAACTATGAGGTGAGTGAAAAGCACTCACCTCATAGTTCTCCTTTAACTTGGACATAGGGTGTATATTGACCACCATAGCATCATCCAAAGGAAAAAAAAACAGATTTGTCCTAGTTAACTTTAAACCCTGAAAAGGTCGCAAACAGGTCCAGTAGCTGGAGGAGGTGAACCAGGGATCCATTAGGGTCAGATAGATAAATCAGTGTATCATCAGCATACATGGAAACCCGCTCTTCCAGACCCCTTACCGACAAGCCACATAAGGAGTCCGACTCCCGTATCCTAATTGCCAAAGGTTCAATTGCCAAAGCAAAAAGAATAGGAGAGAGGGGGCATCCCTGTCTAGTTTCCCTGGAAATATTGAAAGGGGCAGATACTGTACATCCTTGTTGATCCGCAACCTGGCCGCTGGGGAGTTGTATAAAATCTCTATCCACTGAATCATTTGAGGATCGAACCCATAGGCATGAAGTACCTTCAACAAATAGGGCCATTCGACACTGTCAAAGTCTTTATGGGTATCTAGTTAGACCAAGGCCCTGCCCTCAGTTGTGGGGTGAGAAAATTGAAGATTGGTAAAAAGCCTGCGAATATTCATTCTAGTGGAACAACCTAGCATGACTCCTGCTTGATCGCTATTAATAAGGGATAAGACATGTCTGTTAATACGTACTGCTAATATCTTGGCCAAATTTTTGCGTCAACGTTAATTAAAGAGATAGGGCAATATGAGTCACAATTGGTCAGGTCCTTACCGGGTTTCAGAATCAGTACTATAAGGGCCTCCCTCATAGATGGAGGGAGTATGCCCAAATCAAATGCTTCATTATAAGTGTCCAATAAATGGAGCCCTAACTCCTCCCTATAGGAGGCATACCACTCAACTGGAAGGCCATCCAGGCCTGGGGTCTTCCTGGTAGAGTACTGGGCGATTGCCATCTCTATCTCATCAGTAGTAAGTGGTACATCCAACTCCTCCCTGGCCTGAGGTGACAAGCATGGCAGGGAAATCTGAGATAGATAATCCTCCAATTCAACAGTAGTGTATTGGACCCTGGAGGAGTATAGATCCCTATAGAAGCACAGAAATGTTTCCATGATGTCCTGGGAAGCAGTGACAACATCCCCTGAGGGAGTTAAAATACGGGGAATGGAGGTGGGATTAAATTCAGCCTTTGTGTAGTACGCTAGCAGCTTGCCCGCCTTGTTACCAAACTCAAAAATCTTTTGTTGTGTGGCCAGCGTGGACTCCTCCTTATGTCTGCGGACTGCATCAGTAGCGGCCATAAACGCTCCCCGGGGCGTGGGCTTGAAAGCTTCCCATTTAAGGGAGGAGGTGGGTACGGAGGCATTATCGCTCCAGTAGTGGCCAATAGCCTGAGAGCAAGCTTCCGCAACAAAGGGACCAGAAAGCCAGCGGGGATTCATTTTCCACACTCTGGTGGAAAAGGAGTGCCCCCAGCAGAGCTCAACTAACAAAGGAGCATGGTCTGAAATCCCTCTAGGAAGATAATTCACCCCCGAGAGCCATGGGAGAACTGTAGGGGTCACAAAGTCCAAGTCAATGCTAGAGAGCGTCTTGTGCATAGCAGAATGACAGGAATAAGCCCTAGAGTCGGGCCACTTCCAGCGCCACAAATCAAGAAGCCCAAAACCCTGAGCCCAGTCTGATAAAGTATTGGGGCGTCCCCCACCCCCCAGGCGATCCAGGAGAGAATTAGGTACCGAATTAAAGTCACCCATGAGTATCAAGGGGGACGAAGACATAGCCAATGCTGCTAGGGTAATGGTAAGAGTTCTATGTCCGGAGGAGGTGGGAGATAGACGTCAGGGGAGTCCCGTCAAAATAAAATTGTCACCCCACGTGAGTACGATGAGTATAACCATTGAAGGATTTGGCCACCCAGTGTTTCTTCAAAGCTAAGATCTTAGAACCCAGCAAGTGAAATTCCTGTAGGCAGATCACATGAGGTTTATATTTATAGAGAAAATCAAAAACTAGGGATCGTTTGAGTTTGGAATTCAGGCCCCTGACATTCCACAAGATACATTTATATGCCATCAGGAGAGAGACAAAGTAATAAGGGCACTAGGAGGTGAACCTGAGCATATAAGGACTGGAGAAGTGCAAACCAGTGGAACCTGCATAGGAGTGGAGCACATACACACACAAAAAAAACCTCAAACTACTATTCCCATCCCAACCACGCTTGTTAACCCAACTCTAACAAGCCCAAAACCCTTAACAACAAGTACACTCTAGTGTAAAAACAGTGTCCAAAAGTAGGCAGGGGGTGTAGCCACTCCAATTAGGACCTGATCCGAACAAGTCCAGGTCCCAAGCGGAAGTGATATAGTACAGTGACGGTCCCTCACAAAAGAGGGGGGTATCCTGTAATAAAATAGTAATCAGTAGTAAGAATAAGCTCTCAGCATCACAGCACAGTATTTCAATGGGTTGAACACAATTCAGACAATGAGATAAAGTAAAGCATTGCAGGGCGGTTAGAATAGCAAAGCATGGGGAGATACGTTACTTATCCCAACGTCCAGGGATATAGGGGGAGTTCAGAAGGAGAAAAGGTGGCTCCAGAAGGTAGTTCAGCGGTCATCATTGCGGCGTCGGCCACGTTGAGGGAGACCCTTGCCATCCATCCACTCTGAGGCTTCGGTGGGTGTAGAGAAGAAATGCATTTTGCCATCCCTCTTCACCTTGAGCTTAGCAGGATATAGCATGGCATAGGCGACACCTTCCTGGCGTAGGCGCTTCTTGATCTCCAAAAGGAGGATCTTTGGCGTTGAACTTCTGCAGAGAAATCAGGGAAGATAAAGACACGGTTTCCATTGTAGGAGAGCTCCCCAGTAAGACGGGAGACACGGAGAATCGCCATGTATCCACATGGTATCTCAAGGCGAAATTGACAAAAGACTTAGGGGTCCTGGAGGTGCCCTAACACGCACTAGTGCTATAGATAGTTGCGATTGTAACTAAGCTGAAATGTTCCTAGGAAAAAGAATCGAAGTAGTACTAAAGTAACGTATAGAATAGCTAAAGTATTATGGCAACCAGCTTGGGAATGTTGGGATTGATTGATTGTTAACGTTGGAATATTCTGGTTCAAATATTGAGATCGCAGTATGTGGTCTCACGTGCTGTCAACTGTATACTTTTGCATAAAAGGTCAGAACCCTCAGGGGGATGACCGAAAAAACAGAATAAAATTTGTTTAAAAAAAAACAAACGATGATTCCGCCTATTGTGCCGCACATGTTACATATTACTGCAAACATCGCAGTGAGCGCAATAATTTTAGGGCCATTAATTACTGATAACACTAAACTGATGACCGTCGCCTATGGCCAATTTTGGGTGTAGTCGTTTTCTGCAATTTCATGGGTGCGCACAATTTTAAGGCTTGACATGTTTGGTGTCTATTTAGCCAACGTGACCCCATCTTTTATATTTTACCAAAAAACTGGGGTGATAATAAATGTTTCATAACATTTCATAGGGAAACAGGTTTTTTTTCCAAAATTTTCGGTCCTTTTTTCATTATATAGTAAAAAATAAAACCCCCCCAGTGGTGATTAACCTCCTGCCGTCCGCCCGTTCTGCAAAAACGGATGGACGGCAGACTCACACGGACGGGTTGCCGTCATCAGACGGCATTTTTTCCCTGCTCGCGCCCCCTAGTGTGCGCACGGGCAGAAAAAACCCGCCCGTTCCTTTCAGCCGTTACCGGTTGTTTCACATACAACCGATCAGCGGCTCTATAGCCGCCGATCGGTTGTATGTTGTGATTTGCCCGTTCCCCCCCCCGGCCCCTCCTGACCCCTCACCTTCAATCCCGGGATCCATTAGCCCATCTGCGCCCGGGACCGGCTCAGGAGGGCATCAGGAGGTAAGATCGGAGGGAGATCAGCATCTTCCTCCTTGCTGATCGCTCTCCGTGCTGTGAACGCGGAAGTGATGTGCAATACATCACTTCCACATTCACCTGTCAGTCATCTGGCTGCTATAGCCAGAGAAAAGAAGCTGATAAAGCAGATCTGTGTGTTTCATCAGCTTCTTTTGGGGTCCCGAGGTGACATTAGGGGGTCCTGGAGACAATTGACAATTACACACGTTACATATCGCCGGGAACGTCGGAGTGAGAGCAATCATTTTAGGGCCATCAATAACTGATAACACTAAACTGATGAGTGGTAAAAGCTTTTAAAGCGTTGCCTAAGGCCAAATTTGGGTATTGTAGTTTTTCGCGGTTGCGCGCGCGCACACGCAATTTTAAGGCTTGACGTGTTTGGTGTCTTTTTACCCAACGTGACCCCATCTTTTATCATTTAATATAGGGGAAACAGTTTTTTTTTACATTTCCTGTAATTTTTCCTTAATATACCGTGTTTCCCCGAAAATAAGCCCCCCCCCCCCCCGCCTGCACGCACGCCGCACGCCCATCAAACCGTTACTGAGCCGAGCGGCTCTTCATCATCCTGACCACAATGCGTGCCGAGCACAGCCTGGGGCCCCCCCCACACACTGCCAGAAGCCTTCCGATTGGCTGACAGAGCACCCCCCAGAGCGGCTCCCTGGACGGCATCAGAGAGCTAGCCGCAGCTTCCTTCATTTAAGTATTGGCCTGCCCCTCTGTTGGCAGATTAGTCCTCAGTTTGACTCCTGTGAATCCCCCCTCTCCCTGTGTCCAGCATAGGGTGGTGGAGCTCTGGTCACTTCTCACTCTGCTAGTGATTCCCCCCTCCCACATCAGCTTACCTTCTTCTGGACTCCGTGTTCTGTGATCTTTCTTGTGTCCTGTAGTCCCCCAGCTCCATCTGAGGTCGGCTGGTGATGGGGGCAGGGCCGCTCTGTGCTCTCTGCTGAATGCAGCTGTCAGAGCCGGTGTTCTATTAAGTCTCCGACGGCCGGACACGATCAGGCTGAGCAGGACCCTGGGGTTGCCCCTGTCTGCCTGCATCTTTTGACCAGTTTTCAGCTGACTTGAAAACCGGGCACAAGATTTCAAACCCGTACTGTCCAGGTGAATCCCGTACAGGTGGTAACCCTAAGCAGCCCCTGTACATCATGTTTCACCAGGGAGAGATCCACATGTACCCCTTCAATCTGTGACGCTAGTGATGTTTTACAATCATGGATGGCCTCCATTAATTGCAGAAGAGTGGGCTCAACCGTCTGCATGCAGGGTCTCATTCCCCTCCACAACAACAGGGGCCCTAGCTGGGAGTGGGGCAGGATGGCCGTCCCCAGGAGGGGGGGGGGAGCTGCTAGGAGCTGTGAGGTTTTCCCCTTCACCATCCCCTGATGCAAAGGCAGCTCAGATCTCCCCTGAGAGACCCCCTTACTTGTGGAAGCCCGGGCAGGGTCCGACCAGTTCATGGAGCCCGAAGAGGAGCGTGGAGAAAAAGGGGCCTTGGAGAAAAAAAAAAAGAAAGAAACGAACGCATATGAAAAGGAAGCACGAGGAAGGAGGACTTTGAGAGCTGTCTCTGATTCGTATTCGCTTGTTTGGCTGTTATTTGACAGTCAATCATTGGGGTGAGTGCATAGTCACGGGGGGTCATTTTTTGGCATGTGGAGAGCACGATATTTATTGGAACTTTGGGAATATTCCACACGAATTTGATGTACACACTATGAACTTGGAGAGTTCTATTCCTCACCTGGAAAAAGTTTTTTATATATTATTTTTCACCATTGGACTGTCTTCTGATTGATTTTGTTTATTCATTTTGAATATTTATGCTATCAGAGTCCTATATATATTTATTGATGTGGCACTTTTTTGTTTCTGATACACTATTTTACTGTGATATTTCACTATTTTGTATTTTTATTACGTATTTATGTACAATTTTTAGATTTTTACTGTATTTTGCACTATTTATTTATTGAATATTCATGCAACTCCTAATGTCAGGTAGATACTTGCCTCCATCAATAATTTCTCTTAGCGTTTCAGGAAATTCCTGGGCAGCTACTGAATCAGCACTCACTGCCTCGCCACTTACTTTTACATTGTGAAGGTTGGCTCTCGCCTTGAACCGATTAAACCAGCCATGGCTGGGATTAAATGAAGCGCCCTCTGAATCTTTGCCATGTTTCTTCTTTAAGTCTTAATAGAGGCTTTTAGCTTTCTCTTGAATCAGCATCAGCATTAGGCTGAGCAGGACTCCATCTCCTCCATCACTTTTCCACGCTTCTTCTTTATTATTGTAGACATCATCGGAACAGCAGACTTCACATGTTCCATGATCTTGTCCTTGTTCTTTAGAATCGTGCTGATGGTTGAATGATGTCCTAAGAACGAGCAACATCCACCATCTTTTCGCCTTGCTACAGTATCTCAATTAATACTTTTGTTTCTATCGTTATTGCTTGCTACTTCTTAACAGTACAAGCTACCTCACCACTGCTTTTACACTTGCTTCCGGACATCCTTGGCTAGGCATTGTACTACTGCACTCTGCACAGTACTGTACAATAAGTGCACAAAAGCACAGCCACTTGTAGCAGATGCACGTGACAATGTAAACAAACTTCTGTGATTGGATATGCAAATGCATATTTGTATCTTTGAAAGTTCGCAATTTGAAGGTTCGTAAGTAGGGGACTTACTGTATCGTGCATTTATAGAGAGTACTTGTATTACTTAATGAATATTTCCCTGAAGACCTATTAGGGTGTTACTTGATCAAACTCCTTTAGTACAAATATTCTATAGAGGGAAAATAACATCACAAAGAATATAATTAATAGTTCCTTCATAAGTCCTAGATTTTGGAAAATATATATTACCCTATTTAGACCTAGCTTCTTCCTCATATATGCACCAATAAGAAATTGCTGGACTACTTTTCAATATGTGTCCCCATAAGAACCTTGGTACAACTTATGACTTTCAAGCTACATTCTACATGGAAGATACATGTAGAGGGCAGTATTACATCAAACATCAGGCTATATCATGTCTTTAGTATATTAAAAGTAATAATAAACTTTTAAATTTTTTTTTCAATAATGAATCCAGATCAAATATACATTGCCCAGCAAACCATTTCTATAAATTTTTGCTTGAACACTTAGTCATCATGTTTCAGAACAGCTGGCTCCAACACTCCCGGTTCAGTTTCCCTGAACTCTCTGTCTAGTACAAGACCACAAGGGATAGCGTAGTCTTCAGCAGCTGTTCTCCTACTAGCGTAGAGAAGGGAAGAGTGGGGAGGGGGGAGAAGGAAAGTGCCTTGCTTTGCTGTGTCTGTGTGTTTGTGGAGGCACACACAGCTTGCTAGAACTCACAAGGGTGGCTCCATAGGACCCTTAAAGGGAAAGAAGCCATCCTAAAAGAGACATCAGGACCAGGGTTTAGGGGAGCAGCTGATCCTGCAGTTAATTCATCAACGTTTTGACTTTATTATAGCGTATACCCTGTCCCTAAAGTGCAGTTGCATAAAAAAAAACTAATAATGTTCCACTCTTTCCAATTTATATGCCCTTCACCCTCCTTGATATTGGACCACCCTCTTCTTTCTGAACTGCCGGATACTTTTCATTCTCTCCTAAAAGACCACATTACCGATATAGAATTAAAACTTGCTATAAAATCGCTGAAATCAGCCAAAAAGCCAGGACCGGACAGGTTCACAGCAACTACAAGATTTACTCAGACCTGTTGATCACACTGCTATGTGAAGCTTTTAACTCTATCGGTAATGGCCATCTATTCCGCCCTGATACCCTATCCGCTACAATGGTCATGATCCCTAAACCTGATGTGGATAATTCCTCTCCCTCTAACTTTCAGCCCATTTCACTCCTCAATATAGATGTAAAACTCTTAGCTAAGATAATGGCATCTAGACTGAACACGGGGATAGGACCCTTAATTCACAAGGATCAAGCGGGCTTTATGCCTACTCAGCAGGCTAGCGATAATATCCGTAAGATTGCACTACGTATTGAAGCAGCACGGAAGCGACAGATACCCTCCATGCTCCTATCCCTTGACATTAGTAAGGCGTTCAACTCCCTCTCTTGGACTTACCTTTTCCACATCTTGGAACGCTGGGGGTTTGGGCCCCATTTCGATCCTGGGTCTCTGCCCTATATTCTTCACCCTCCAGCATGGTCCGATATGCAGGTTTTCGATCTACTTCCTTCCCGATCCTCCAAGGCACATGCCAAAGCTGTCCCCTTTCCCCGCTTCTCTTTGCCCTTGCCATTGAACCTTTAGCACACCTTATTAGAACTTCCCCTGACCTTGCAGGTCTACCCCTTGCGGGCCACCACTCAGTCTGTTCGCAGACGACGTCCTTCTTATAATAACTAACCCACTTGTCCCTTTGCCGAATCTCCACAACCTCCTCTGCTCATTTGGTATCCTCTCAGGTTTAACAGTCAAACCCCTGAAATCTAAAGCCCTTAATATAAATCTCCCACTGCCCCTACTGTCCACGCTCCAACATTCTTTCCATTATCGTTGAGAATTTACAAAACTTAAATATTTGGGGGTCTTCCTTACTAATGACTACTCTACCTTGTTTGATGCCAATTATCCTCCTCCTTTGAAGTAACTTCAAACTTTGCTTTCTATCTGGTCCACATATTCTCTCTCTTGGTTGGGCCGTATTGCGGCTGCTAAAATATCCTACCTCCCTAAACTACTTTACCTTTTTTGGGTGCTTCCGGTCTCGGTGCCTCCCCACTACCTATGAATTTTCTAGGGTCAACTCTTACGATACATTTGGCAGGGTCGTAGGCCTCATATCTCCAAGTCAATCTTATTTCCACCCCAAATGGCTGGAGGCCTAGGGGTTCCCCACATTGCGAAATACTACCAAGTTACCAAATTGCATGCAACCATCGAAACTCCTTTGTGGGTTGGATTGGAAGCCATTGATTGCAGTCCCCTCTAAATCCACAATCTTCTTTGGCTACCCCCTAGAGACAGGAGGTCATTAACTATTACTCTGCACTCTCTTCGGGTGTGGGGCGGGGGCAAGTTTTCTGGAGGTTTGGTGTCATCTCTTCTGCCCCTCCTCTCCTTCATTCATAGCCCCTCTTTTAATCCATGCATGGAGTCGCCTTCTGCCTTTTGACATGGGGAGGCAGCGGGCAAAACACAAATTTATAAATTTATCACCCCCGCAGGCCTTAAAACGTTTCCACAACCACGTTCCTCCCATCACCTGCTGGCAGCTGAAACTTTCAGATACCTGCAGGTGAAGAATTTTGTTACCACCTTCGTTCGTTTTCCTGGAGGCTGCCCTTTATTGACACAATTTGAAAAGAAATGCAGAGACAATCCTCACTTGCCGAGCCTGATCTCCCTGATATACACAGCTCTCCTTTCAACTGGGGTTCCCTCCGCATATAACTATATGAGCAATTGGGCAGCCGACCTGGGGATAGAAATAGACGATATGCCCTGGCAACAGATTTGGGCCACCACGACCTCATGCTCTCGTAATTCCACTGCAGTGGAGACTAACTACAAGGTCTTGTTTCGGTGGTACATGGTGCCCAGTCGTCTGGCTTATTTCAAACCAGGCAGCCCACCTTGTTGTTTTCGTGGCTGTTCAGCACGGGCGATTATTTTCATATTTGGTGGACGTGCCCAATTGTCCAGAGATTTTGGTCTCGGGTGAATGCACTGCTTGGCACTCTTACCCAGAGGTGCATCACCCTGACGCCAAGCAAAGCCCTGCTGAATGTCAGGCCAAATTACCTTTCCAAGTGCGAATTTCAACTTTTAACACATGGGCTTACAGCAGCAAAACAGCCAGTGCCTGGCTTTCTGATAGTCTGAGTATCTCAGCTGTCAAAAATAGGCTCCACTGGGTCATGATCAACGAGAAGCTGATGGCTAAATTACTTGGTAGTCTTCTCAAATTCAGTAGGATCTGGGAGCCGTGGCCTCTAATTTTCTCCCACCTACCTTCGACGGGTCCCTACTGAGCACTTAACTTTGGGATCACCTTTTCGATAGTACATGTTCTACCGTGCACAATCCCCCCCAGCCATCTTCTTTTCTTCTCCCTCCTCTTTTCCGTCCCCCTCCTTGGCTTCCTACAACCTCCTTTTGATTCTTTTCTTTGATTCTTTCCTTTTCCTTCTTAACTTTATTCAATCTTTGGTTAAACCCAGTCTTCCAAGATAGACTGGCATCCGCATCTGCACAATTGTAGATTGCAATTACTGGTTACCATTGATACCCTGTGTATCCCATAACTTACTGTTGATGTCACTGATGTACCGATGCCCAGTACGCAAAACTCTTGTAACCTATGTGTGATTGAAAATCTGCCACTTGTAGTGAATACCTTTGTTATACTTTTATTTACCAATAAAAATGTATTCAACAACAACAAAAAATAATAGTCATATGGACATATGTTTTATTGGAACTATCACCTCAACAAAGTCAGCCCATTCACTCTCTGTTCTGCCTTAAGCAGGAAACATTATTAAACCTATTTACCTGCGGTATGCAAATTTGGCCACTAGATTGATCCTGAATAAAAATATCCTCTGTTTAAGCCGCTTTAGACTAATTTTTCTTTAACCTCCCTGGCGGTCTGATTATCTCAGTTTTTTTTTTTCTAGTTTTTTTTCATAGTTACATAGTATTTTAGGTTGAATAAAGACATAAGTCCAACCTATTGCGTGTATGCATTTATGGTTGAGCTGGTGTGTGTGTGTGTGTATGAGTCCATGTGTGAATTTCCTCTTAGCAGTACCTGTAACCCTGTATGTTATGATCTCCAAGGAAATCTTCCAAGAGTTTCTTGAATGATTCCACTCTCTTAGCTGAAATCACTGCCTGTGGCAGTGAGTTCCAGACCTTAACCGCTCTAACTGAGAAGAACCCCTTGTGCCCCGTGTGCTGAAATTTTTTCTCCACCAATTTTTGGTGGTGGCCACTAGTCTTTGTTATGGGGTTAACCGTAAAGAGTTTGTTAATAATGTTGCTGTCGCCATTGAACATTTTATACAAGAAAAGCATGTCCCCCCTTAATCTCCTTACTTCCAAAGAGAACATATTTTATTGTTACAGCCTTGTTTCATAGCTCCTGTCCTCCATCCCCTTAATGAGTTTGGTTACCCTGCACTGGACTTTTTCCAGCTCAATTACATCTTTTCTGAGTACTGGTGACCAAAACTGGACCGCATACTCCAGATGAGGCCGAACCAGTGATCTGTAAAGTGGCAAAATTATAGACTTGTCCCTGCAATACATTCTCTTCTTAATACAGGACAGGACTCTACTTGCTTTGTTTACAGCAGCCTGGCTGCTTTTTTTCCCTATTTTTTACTTTTAAATTTCCCGCCGGTTCCGCCCCCCCTGCGATGCGGGCATTCGCAAGGGACGGAACCCGGAAGACGGATGCTGGCATCGGCCTGGAGGACACAGCGGGGCTCATGGACAAGGTAAGTGACGCACAGTGTAATCCCAAGTGTGGCTTGGGTTTACCACTTTTGGTACTGAAAATGAACCCGAACCACACTCTGGATTACCGCCGGGAAGGTTACTCATAACTCCCATCATTCCTCAGTCTAAGAAGAAGAACAAGTTCATCTTGGGAGTTCAGACTCAATTTTAGGGGCAGAGGAAGAGAAAGCCATAACCACCTGTGACACATGTTCTTGGAGAAAGGCATCCTACATTCCCTTTAGGTAGCATCGCTGGTAGAATTTTTGAGGTTTCGCGGGGGCGCGCAATTTTAAGGCTTGACATGTTTGGTGTCTATTTACCCGACGTGACCCTGTCTTTTATATTTTACCAAAAAATTGGGTAATAATAAATGTTTTATAATTTAATATAGGGGAAATAGTTTTTTTTTTTCACTTTTCGGTTATTTTTCCTTACTATAGTAAAAAATAAAAACCCCAGTGGTGATTAAATACCACCGAAAAAAAAGCTCTATCTGTCCCCAAACAATGGAATAAAATTCATTTCAGTACAGCGTTGCATGACGAAATAAATGTCAGTCAAACTGCTGCAACGTTGAATACTGAAAAATGGACTGGACATGAAGAGGGTTTAACACCCCGGACTTCAAGTGGTTAAAGGAGAACTATAGGGCAACCTTTTTTGCCCATAGTTCTCATCAGAGTCACGGAAAGGACATATACTGTAACCTCCGGTGACTCAGCATATAGCGTGCTATTGCCTGCTATATGCTGAAATGCGCAGGGCTGCTCCCTTACACTTCAAATTATAGTCAATCTTCTTTATTGACCATGGTTGTGTCACATTGCTAAGCGACATTTTGTAACCATGTAGTCCCTTCAAACAAAAGTGTGACTCCTCCTTCAAACCCCTCCCCCCGCGGTGTCTCTGTCTATATCACCAACAACAACTCCCCCACCAGGTTCCCTGCTGGAAAAAACGTACCTTTCCCCTCCAGCTGCTGTGCTCCGCTCCTGCCTTGCTCTTCGTTGCTTCTGCCGGGTAAAAAAGGCTCCGCCCCCTGAGAAAAAAAATCTTCCTGCATGCAGGTACTCAGGAAGGTACCAATTGCACAAGGGGGGCCCCGGACCTTACCAATTCAATTGTACAAAGTAATCTATATTTAAAAATTCTTGCTTGGAGACGTAGCTTGTCTGAAAATGGTCTCCTCAATTTGGGGACTGTCCCCAGAAATCGGGGATGAATGTAGGGCTGCAACAACTAATCAACTAAGTCAATTATAATCGATGATTGAAAACGTGGTCAACGTTTTTAATCATTGATTAATCAACTTTTGATTAGTTGGCCCTGTTCACAGCCCCACACACGCCACACCTCCTCACGCTTGCTGCTGCTAGACCCGTCCGCATGCATCCACGCTCCACACGCCGCACCTCCTCCGCGCCTCACGCTTGCCGCTGCCAGACCCACCCGCATCTACGCTCCACAAGCCGCACCTACTCCCCACCTCACGCTTGCCGCTGCCAGACCGGCCCGCATCCACGCTCCACACATCGCACCTCCTCCCCGCCTTACGCTTGCCGCTGCCAGACCCGCCCTCATCCACGCTCCACACCCCGCACCTCCTCCCCACCTCACGGTGGCCGCTGCCAGACCCGGGTCTCACGCCAGACCCGGGCACCTGCCGCTGTGGGTCTCACGCTTGCCGCTGCCAGACCCGCCCGCATCCAGGCACCACACTCCACACCTCCTCCCCGCCTCACGCTTGCCGCTGCCAGACCTGCCCACCCGCATCCACGCTCCACACGCCGCACCTCCTCCCCGACCGTCCACATCCGCAATCGGCACAGGAACGCGGGGAAAAGAAGAAGTAAGGAGGAGCAGGCGTGAGGGGTTGACAGCCGCCGTCAGACAGGCCCGATCTCAGAAGCAAGTTGCTGAAAGACTGCTCAGGTAAGCCTGCACTTTCCCACACATGGTGCTCTATGATGTATTGCTGGGATAGTGGGATTTGTAGTCCTCTATAGCTGATGGTAGATTGCGCTGTACTGTATATTATACAGAGCAATATGCCATCAGCTATAGAGGAATACAAATCCCAGCAATACATTGTACACTGTATGCATAATATAATGCTGAGATTTGTTGTATTCCTATATAGCTGGTGGTATTCTGCATTGCGCTGTATAGGGGATTACAAATCACAGCAATAATACATTGTACAGTGCAATGCAGAATACTGCCAGCTATATTGTACTATTGCTGGGATTTGTTGTATTCCTCTATAGCTTGTGGTATTCTGCATTGCGCTGTATAATGTACTATTGCTCGGATTTGTAGTCCTCTATAGCCGGTGCCATTTTGCATTGATTGCTATATAATTTTACACTTTCCATTTCACTATATTGCACACCACACTTTATTTCCACCACTCCACGCTTGCTCCCGTGATGGACTACAATCTCAGTACAAACTAGTAGTCCATCACTGGAGCCATTTTTTTTATCCGATTAATCAAACTTAATAATAGGCTAACTAATTGATTTGTAAAATTATCGTTAGCTGCAGCTCTAGATGAATGGTCACCCTACACCAGGGATCCCCCCCACTAACAACCAAGGAGCCTCCACTGGCCCCCACAGGGGCCCACTAACCACCAGGGAGCTACCACAGAGCCTCCACTAATTATTAGGGAGCCCCCACAAATCCCGCACTGACCACCTGACAGTCCGCATTTGCCACCTGTGAGCCTAATTGGGGAGCCGCCTCTGCTGCACACACACATGCACCAGTGAAACTCTCTGGACCCCTGGTGAGAGCCCGCACAACCCTTCTGAGACCCTGGAGACATCAGGCGGCGAACCCAGAGCAACAGAGTATGTAGCTTCCTATTATTCTGCATTGCTGTAATATGTATCGCTGGGATTTATAGTCCTCTATAGCTGATGCTGTTCTGCATTGCTGTATAATGGTATTGCTGGGAATTGTAGTTCTCTATAGCTGTTGGTAGTCATTACTGCTGGGATTTATAGTCCTCTATAGCTGATGACATTCTGCATTGCTGTATAATGGTATTGCTGGGATCTATAATCCTCTATAGCTGATGGTATTCTGCATTGCTGTATAATGTTTTTGCTTGGAATTGTAGTCCTCTATAGCTGATGGCATTCTGCATTGTTGTGTAATGTATTGCTTGGAATTGTAGTTCTCTATAGCTGATGGTATTCTGCATTGTTGTGTAATGTATTGGTTGGAATTGTAGTTCTCTATAGCCAAGGCCATTTTGCAATGCTGTACAATGTATTTGTGGGATTTATAGTCCTCTATAGCTGGTGGTATTATTCTACATTGTTGTATAATGTGCTGAGATTTGTAGTCCCTCTACAGCTTGGAGTTAGTGGCAGAACTACCTGGGTCGCAGCAGTCGTACACGCGAACAGCACTGACAAGGCATCCCTCCACTACCAGTGTGCTATAATTTTCCTCAACCGATAAATTTCTGGACCGCGTCACTTCCAGGTGTGCATGTCATGAAGAAAGGGGGTCATGAAAACAGCTGATTCGAATGACTCGACCCCACTGGAAGTGACACAATCCAGAAAATGTATAGGATCGAGAAAAATTATAGAACACTGACTTTGAAACTATCCAGCCCCTCCCACTATCCTTCCGCAGCTCACAGCTTCTACAAAAAACAAAACTCATAAAGTTTAAAAACCCCTCCCACCCCCCTCGTCCCTCACTTTTTATTGTGTTTCCTACTTTGCAACTTTTGTTGTTTTCTTTCCTGACCGGATGACCATTTGGTCAGCGGTCCCCCACTGATACAGCCCTGCTGGGTTATGGTATATACAGTAGTATATTTAGGTTTTGTGCTGCCCTAGGCAAGGCTAAACTCGGTCATCCCCCATTTATATTTGCCTTACCCCTTCCTGTTTAAGACATTTGTCATAACCTGTCAGTTGCTAGATACAGCTTGCACACTGTATCCAGCTTCTGAGAGGTTGCGCTATTAGTGTAGCGGGGAAGGCCACTGCAAATTTTGATTACCCTGTCAGAAGTGGATACAGTGAGCCCGTTTAAATAGTAACAGGTGCTCGCTGTATCACTTCTGCCAGCGCCTCAGGTGGCCTGTGCAGGGTCTATGGTGCAGTAGATATGCCCCTCCACCTTCTCCCCTGTACACAGCAGTGTGTCCCCAGAGTACACCCCCCTCTGTACACACAGCAGAGTGCCTCAAGTATACAGCACACCCACCTCTGTGCACAGCAGAGTGCACTCAGTAAACAGTCAGGGCCGGCCTTTGGGGTGTTCGAGCTGTGGGGCTGCACAGGGCTCCATGGCAACAAGGACGCCAGGTGGCCGACACAGCTCGTCCTCGGGGCGGCTTCTCTCCTCCTCACCGCTCGCCATCCAATATGACAGCACTCCCTCCTCCCCCCGCCTGCATCAGCGCTGTCCTCGGTTCCGAGGAGAAACCGTCTGCTGAAGCCTGGGGGGGAGCGCTGCCTGCAGTCAGGATGGCCGAGCGGGGAGGAGAGAAACTGCTGTCCTCCTGTCACTTTCAGGATGGCAGCGACTGTGTGCGCGGCCGAGCGGAGGATCGTTAAATATCTGTCACATTTACTGATCCTCTGTGTGTGCGGAACAAACACTGGAGTGATCAACTGATCACTCCAATGTTTGTAAATAACTGGGGACACATACTACTATGTGCCCCAGTTATGAAGGAACAGGATGTGATTTACATCACTTCTTGTTCATTCATGAATTTTTGAATGGGGAGTAGCTATCACTACAGAGGCTCCTCCCCATTCATAAACTGGTGATAGTAAAATATTTTACTATCATCCATTTCTGAATGAATGGGAAGCCTCTGTACTGAGTGCTTCCCATTCATTGAGTGCTGAGGCTGCAGAAAAAGAAATTGAGGACTTTGTGTCCTCAGTTTCTTTTCTTTTTTAAAAGGGAAATGTCAGGGGTCTGTTTAGACCCCTAATATTTCCCCGAAGCCCCCCAACAGTAAAAACGTTAATTAAATAAAAATGTAAAAAATGATTTTAAAAAAGTGAAAATTACCCCCCACCATACACATATTATTAGACATGTGCAACAACTAAAAATTAATTTCAGATGAATAAAACGTTTTCATTCGTTTCATCTAACAAAACAAATTTTCATGCTATTTTGGATTCAGCCATTGGCGTGTTCTGGAGGCCGGGCGCATGACATCATATAACACTGCACGTGTTGGGCGCTAGGTATACACCAAGATGGCGGCGCCTGTATCGGCGTGTGACGTCACCTGTCGCCATGCATGCATGGCGTCATGTAACATCATGCTCCCCACCCCCAAGATGGCGGCACGCATTTGCAGAACGCGCCGGTGGCCAACATGGCCGCCGCACATTCTCAAATTATTATGTGCCTGAATAAATTTTTCACTAGGGGGTGAGTGCAAACAGAAACAAAAAGCTGTTTATTTACGGGGAGTTTGCCATCCGTCCATTTTTTCACAATGAGCGGACAGCAAGCAGTAAAGCAGCTTAAAGTGACGCCAAACTGGAGGATGGCTTCTTATGGGTGTTCCAAGCTCGCTCCCATCATAATGGATAATTATTTCAATACAAATTAGCAGGGCTTGAAAAATTTTAGGGTGTCTCACCAGTCAGTCAAAAATGTCATTAGTCAGCATGACTGGACTATAGCCTTGCAATTTATGTTAAAATTTTTTGGGGACAGATAGAGCTTTCTTTTGGAGGTATATAATCACCACTAGGGGGGAAGGGGGGTTAGTTTTTTTACTATATAATGAAAAAAGTACCGTAAATGTAAAAAAAATCAACAAAGTTTCCCTACGTTCTGTTATCAAACATTTATTCTTACCCATATTTTTGGTAAAACATAAAAGTCGGGATCACGTCGGGTAAATAGACACCAAACATGTCAAGCCTTAAAATTGCGTGCACAACTTTATTGCTATTACATGGGGGGATAAGAAGCCCCCTATGTGATAGCCAATTTACATGACAGGTCCTCTTTATGAAGACATCAGGCTTCATCAGCTTCTGTAGCTGGAGAGTGACACTGAATGCAGGAAGTGATGTAATATACATCACTTCCTGCATTCGGGGACTAAAAGAAGATCAAAGGGAGACTGTATACTGATCTCCCTTTGATCTATTGTCACAGAGCCGTGCCAGTCCCGGCCGCATCGGGCACAGCGGATCTCGGGACCGGCAACTGCAGTGACAGCTGCTAATACAAGCGATCGAGTGTCTCTAGAGACGCCCGATCGCTTGAATGTAAAGCTCCCGGCCGTGTAATTACAACGGCCGGCCGGGAAGGTGCTCGTCGGGCTCCACAGTCCTCTCGTCACAGACGAGCAGACGAGTGTATTTTTCAAGCCCTGCAAATTAGTAAACAAAATCACGGGAGCAAACCTGGAGCTGTGGCTACTTTACAACACACACAGGGACCATGGGGAACAACAGTAGCCACCCTCCAGAAGGTAAGACAGTGTCCGCACCAATTCAGAGATGATTTGAGGAGCTACAGCTGAATGATATACAAATAAGCTATATTTTTGATAATAGGGAAAAGGAATGCATTTTTAAGATTTAACTCACTTTAACACAAAATAGGAAAAGATCAATAACATGTACACAATGTCATACTTGAATACCCAGGTACAAGATTTTGGTATGCAAATGGCTGATAAAAAAAAAAAAAAAATCTCTTTGCAGTATAAGATTGCTTACGCGAAAGGTATTTCAGTCTTAGAAAAAAAACATATGAAAATGCCAGTATCTACAGACAAGCATAATCTCTGCTACAAGAAATGTGCTGGAAAAAGTCACAGAAAGTATACTTTCGTATGCCTGGCAGCTGAGAACTTTAGTGCAGTGGAAGATGATGGAAATAATAGACTGCCACATACACTTGGAGAGGAAATTACAAAGGCCTATCCAGTGATGTTTTATAATGGCCAATCATACACTTTGCATGCAAACCAATCACATGTTAGATTACATCTTAACTTGAGATGAACTGGTGCTGTACAGCTGGAGTTATTCTGTTAGAAACATTCGTGCTTTTCTGTGAGTGACACGGTTGTAGCCTAGAGCTCGGTGACTAGCAACACTGGATTCCTGTGCTCAGCCAGCGAAGCTGCAGTTCAACTGCAATGGAGCCTGTCATCAGGATTACATGCTTTGTGTTTTGCTTTACACTCCTAATACCAACAAATCCCCTTTACATCTCTAAAGACAAAGGTAGGTGAGCTATGAAAGACTGTTTTCGGTTAACTGTTCTAACAGTGATTATTGTTGGAATGCTCTGGGTATATCCATGCGTGCTTTTCATTTTTGTACTATGATGCTGTCAGATAGGGTGTGGACTATTTAATACACACCATCTGTGCACTGAGTACGTTATCTTAATGCTTTCAAAATTGCAGACTTGCACTAGAACGTAAACTTATTTTTGTAATCCTTTTTTTTTGTGATGGGGAGGAGGAGGAATCGGAGTAAATGTTGACAGATGTGCTTGTTTTCCTATTCTCGTATAAACTGGTAGAAAGCCACTAAAGACCGATTATTTCCAGGTCTTCTACACTGACAACTGTATTGGAGATCAGCGACAAGAAAGGCATTTTAAAAACACACAAGCTTGGTTCTAGATCTTGTAACACAAAGATGGAATAGAAACAAACTATGTACTGTGATTGTGTTTCCCTCTGTACACTGTGCAATGAATTGACTTACAACACGTTTATTCTGCAAGTTTTAACAAGTTCTATGATAAGTTAGTGTATTAAAGTTGTAATCTTAAAGGTTAGATGACAAAACCATGTTACTTGGAAAGTGCATAAGTCATAGCAGCAAATTAAACCGGGGTTTTAGAGATTTTTTATAAATTAAATAAATACACAGAGGTATATATTTTAAATGATTTGGTAGCTCATCTGCCTTTCTTTTATTCCAACATACAGTCACCAGCATTCATCGTATTTATAAAGCAGATTTGCCAGGTTAAAAATAAATTTTATGATGATATTTGACAACTTTTCAATTGGAAAAGGTTGCTTACTGTAACATTTCCCCTCTTTAATAAAGGGGAATGTAGATTCCCTTTTCATTCAGTTGACATACACTGAGCATTAATTTTCACCAAAGGCAGCTGTTTTTTACCACCCCCTCGCCTGCCCCTCCACATGGCGGAAACAGACACTTCGGGCAGTAACCCCATTGACCTTACAGTTCCCAAACAGCCTTCATTCTTACCAGGTTCAGTGCCACTGAGCATTCTCCGACAATGCGCCTGCCTGTGACACAGGAGCATCGGCTGGTTCAGGGAGCTCAGTAATCAGTAATCACCTGGGATGATAATTTTAACCAAAACCGTATTTAGCAGTGCTTCTCTTTGGTCAGTGCCGTCAGGTGACCGCGTTGACCAACGAGTGCTTGCAATTTGCGAGCGAAGTTCCGAATACATGGAACAGGTAAAGATAGTACACCCGTACTGGTGGACGGGAAGGACCGTTCGCCGAAAGGTAAGTATAGTGGGAGGGAGATTTGTGCCAAATTACTTGGGAAAGTGAATTTACCCTTTAGGGTTGGTGCAGGCTTGGGGATTCCAGGGACGTGTGATCGTGTGCAGTTGCATACAGCGGTTGCATCCGCATGTATGGGGTTACATCTGCATGGCAATCGCTGAAAAAAAGGTACGACATGCACCGCGCAGTGTTTTCAACCTTGATCGTGTGGGATCGCCCGGGCAGTATTGCAGCAGGAAAATGTGCAATCTGCCTGGCACGACTGGGGTGCAATTAGAAAATAATTGGTACTGAGAGCACGATCGGCGGTGGTGTGCAATTCCGTGACCACACAGCCATCCGCTCGGTTTCATGCACGATGACCAGGCAGTCACGGATCGCACACCACTGCCGATTGTGCTGTCAGTGCCATTATTTTCTAATGGCACCCGAGTCCTGCCAGGCAGATTGCGCGTTTTCCTGCTGCAATATCGACGTGCCGGTGCGGTTGCACACGATCGCAGTTGAAAACACTGCGCATTTATTCACATGCAGATGGGAGCAGGGGGGCTGATTTTAATTTTTTCAATTTTGATTTACTTTGTCAAATTTTTGTATTTGTTTTATTATTTTTACTTTATCGTCTTTTTTAAAAACATTTTTATTTAGCTACATTTTTTATATTTTTTACTGTGTGATAGCATTTAGAGGTGACAGGCTCTCTTTATTGACCCGGTCACCTCCAACACCAGAGTTCTAGCACAGCACTGTGCTAGAACTCCTGTGACAGGAACGAGCATCTCCATGCTCTGTCCCCGCCCCCGCTCTCAGCGCTCCACGCTCCGTCCATGCCCCCCGCTCTTGGCGCTCCACGCCCCCCGCTCGCAGCACCGCTCTCGGCACTCATTTAAGAAAAAAAAACAGTTTTCTTTTTCTTAAAAGAGTGAAAAAACCACCTGCCCAGCTCCCGGAACTACATGTCCCGGCGTCGGGCGATACGAATTCCACACCCCTGAGCACTCTATGATTAAACGCATGTTTACGTGAAACACGCTAGAGATGTTGATCCTATTAGGCAATGTTTTTGCACGTTTGTTCAGCGTTTATGCGCATTATGATGCGCGTTTGCACACGCGCATACATGTAGATGCATGTTTAAACACTCAAAAACATGCATGAAAAGGTGCAACATGCTTCTGCCGCACGTTTTTGGGTGTTTCTATTGAATTCTATGGGGCAAAAGTGTGCTTTTAACTGCCCAAAGAAGCTCATGTACCTTTTCAGACGTTTGGCGTTTTCCTTCTGGGATTTTTCTGCTCAGGTGTGAACAAGGGCCATCGAAAACCTTGGGATTTCTTGTGTTGGGCATTTAAAAGCGCTTTTCCAACTGCTCAAAAACTCCTAGGTGTGAACCAGGTGTAATAGACTTACCTCTAGCAGCTCGTTGGCGTCCCGGGATCTGTGGGGGTACCCCTCCTGTGACGTCACTCAGCTCCGCCTCACAAGCTGGCTTAAACTAGGAAATTCAATTGCTCGGCATCCAAGCATTGAGGCCGAAGCCGGGCAATTCCGTCTGCTCCCGATGTCTCCTGTCCTTCATATCTTAGCGGTCATACGCTGCTGCAGAGAGACACGTGTGGGTAAAGCTCCCTCTACCTGCTGCTGCTGTGGATCTCTGAAGATGTTTTTGAGACTCTGTAATCCTGTGTCTCCTTCATTAATCCAGCTCCCTGTACTGCAATAATCTGTCATGGCTGCACGGCTTCTCCTCTTTTCTCCCTCATCGATACCCAACATGTGTAGCGCATTCGTCGTTTTCATACGTAGGCGCACCCGACACGTGTTTATGTGAAGACACGTGGGGTGGGGGACTTTATTTTATTTAATGTTAAGTTTAAAATGATAGCAGATGGTGGTGACAGGTACTCTTTAAGGTGATGCTGGGGGTTCAAAAGACCCCCAGTGTCACCTTTACACTCTAAATAAGCTATTGAAGTGCAGATCGCACTAGACCTGCAACAGTTAATGGATTTAGTCGATTAAAATCGACGATTGAAAACGTTGTCAACGTTTTCGATCGTCGATTTGTCGGCGATCGATTGATTTGCCTGTTCGGACTCCACACGCGGCCTGAGCCACATGTCACACGCTGCGGCCGCCGTGCCCACCGCACAGGCCGCATAAGCCACGCCCACCGCACAGGAGGCTGAAGCCGCGCACACCGCTGCTCTCCTCCCCGCCGCGAGCTCCCTCACTCACCGCTGGCCCACCGACAATCGAGGGCCCGCCTTCTGAAAGTAAGTCAGTGGTGGTATAGATGTACGGAGGTGCAGTGTGGAATAGGTGTGCGGGGATATAGTGGTGGAATAGGTGTGCGGTGGTGGAATAGGTGTTTGGGGAGGTGCAGTGTGGACCAGGTGTATGGGTTTGAAGTGGTGGAATAGGTGTGTGGGGGTGCTGTGGTGGTACAGGTGTGCAGTGTGGAACAGCTGTGTGGGGAGGCAGTGGTGGAATAGGTGTATGGGGGTGCAGTGGTGGAATAGGTGTGCAGTGTGGAATAGGTGTTCGGGGGTGTGGTGATGGAAAAGGGGTATGGAGGTGCAGTGTGGAACAGGTGTATGGAGGTGCAGTGCGGAAGAGGTGTATGGGTGTGCAGTGTGGAACAATTGTATGGGTGTGCAGTGTGGAACAGTTGTATGGGTGTGCAGTGTGGGACAGTTGTATGGGTGTGCAGTGTGGGACAGTTGTATGGGTGTGAAGCGGTGGAACAGGTGTATGGGTGGGCAGTGGTGGAATAGTTGTGTGGGGGTGCCGTTGTGAAACAGGAGTACAGGGGTGCTGTGGTGGAACAGGTACGAGTTACGCTACGCACGCCGCGGACACCACGCCCACCACACAAGCCGGACACACACCCGCAGAGCACGCTGCGACTTACAAGGGTTCAGAAACAGGTAAGGGGGACCTGTTTTAATGTTTCCTGTTTATAAAAAAAAAAAAAAGCGGCACACTGTAGAACACCAGCAGCTATAGAGGAACACCCAATCCCAGCAATAATATATTAAACACCCTGTATAATGTATTATTGCTGGGATTTGTTGTTCCTCTATAGCTGGTATTCTCCGTTGTGCTGTATAATGTATTTTTGCTGGGATTTGTAGTTCCTCTGTAACTGGTCAGTGGTAATCTGCATTGCGCAGTATAATCATTATACAGCGCAATGGAGAATACCACTAGCTATAGAGGACTACAAATCCCCGCAATAATACATTATATACAACGCAATGCAGAATACCAGCAGTTACAGAGGACTACATATCCCAGCAATAGTACATTAAACAGCGCAATGCAGAATAACGCCATCTATAGAGGAATACATCAGATCCCAGCAATAATAAATTATATACATAATAGTATAGTATAATGTACTATTGATGGCATTTGTTGTATTCCTCTATAGCTGCTGGTATTCTGCATTGTGCCGTATAATCATTATACAGCACACTGCAGAATACCACCAGCTATAGAGGACTACAAATTCCAGCAATAATACATTATATACAGCGCAATGCGGAATAACGCCAGCTACAGAGGACTACAAATCCCAGCAATAATACATTATATACAGCGCAATGCAGAATAACGCCAGCTACAGAGGACTACAAATCCCAGCAATAGTACATTATAGCATAATGTACTATTGCTGCATTCCTCTATAGCTGCTGGTATTCTGCACTGCGCCGCTGTATAATGTACTATATTGCACACCACAGTTTTTTTTTACTTCCACCGCTCCAAGCTTGCTCCCGTGATGGACTACAATCTCAATACAAACTAGTAGTCCCATCACGGTAGCCTTTTTTATCCGATTAACCGATTAATCAAACTTAATAATCGGCTAATTAATCGATTATGAAAATAATCGTTAGCTGCAGCCCTAGATCGCACTTCATTTTCAAAAGTTCAGCCCCCATTGACTTGCATTAGGTTCGAATTTGTATTCAAACTTTTCGGCCGTTTGGGTGTTCGAATACGAACTTAACACGGGGGTGTTCGGCCCATCACTAGTGGTGTTAAGGCCCCTTACATGGCTTTAGGCTGCTCCTCCCCCCCTGCACCTGCGGCGCGCGGGCGGGGGGGGGGGGGGGAAGTGTAGCGATATGTGTATGTGTAGCGATATCCGCCCACCGGTATTTTAAGAGAGGGAAAAAAGCAAAAGCCTCTTAAGTGCAATATTTCAAAGCAAATGGTTGGTAGTAAAAAGGTTTAATATGTACTTACAAGCAAGACAATTTTAAAAGCATTTGAGCGGTAGGAACACTCAGCCATACAAGCCGTATAATCTGTGCGAGACGGAACCGGTATATCCCTTGACGCGTTTCGTCTATGGACTTTATCGAAAGACTTGTAAGTGCATATTAAACCTTTTTACTACCAACAATTTGCTTTGAAATATTACACTTAGGAGGCTTTTGCTTTTTTCCCTTCTCCCTCTCTTAAAATACCGGTGGGCGGATATCGCTACACATACAGGAGAAGAAGAGTTAAACGGAGGGGAAGGAGAGTGGCGTCCAACCCAGTCATTCACCAACTGACGGTGGAAATAGACGGTTTATTTTAACCATCAGGGATTATTGCAAGGACACTTTCTGAACTGATCCAACAAGAGGAAAGATAAGTAACTACATCCCCCACGCTATACCATCTATTGTTGGGGTGGTGGAGAGGACTGATTAGACCGAACTACCGGGAACTCTGTCATTGACTCGGTCGGTCAGTACTTGGCCATAGACATTTGGGACTGACCCTGCTGTGATCACAACCTTGATTAAGTGTATTCACTATTTGTGGTCGTGTTTGATGACGAACTCGATCAACGGATTTAGTTTATATACATGCAACCAAAATCTTTGCTAAAGGGTAGAACCACGCTCACTGTTTTTTACTCACAGCTATTCTCATGGATATGTCTGTAATCTATTAGACAGACTGCAGTCACATGAACGCAGGGCTTAGTGACACGCTGGACGCAGGGCTTAGTGACGCGCTCGACGCAGGACCCAGCTGAGACCCCACACATACCTGACAGTGATCCTGCAGAGCCCACCATAGATGCGCTTGTGTCATAGGAACTGCAAATTCCTTTCCTCATTTGTTTTTCCAAATATCATAGGTTGTTAGGATAACTCAAGCTTCCTCTCCTTTCTGTCTATATCCACCACATTCCAAATGAAAGCAGAAATGCACTTAAATTCACCATTGCTCTCCTTCTCCTCCTCCACTCATTTCAGGGCTGTGCCCTTCTCATTTCAGGGAGGTGCTCTCCCATCCTCGGGGGGCCAAATGATGGCAGAGGAGCGAATTTTTCCCTTGCTATCTGCTGTTCTTTTTGTATTCTGACAGCTCCTGCCATCAGAATAATTAAAAAAAAATAACAGACAGCAAGAGAATGAATAGATAGCAGAGGAGGTCCTGATGGAGAATTTTAGGTCCATCTCTGCTGATTAACAGCAGCGGGTGGGTGCAATAGCTAGTCTGCTATTGGCTATTGCACATTGAAATAGCCAATAGCAATCTAGCTATTCATTTCAATGCTTTTTTTTTTTTTTTCTTTGTACTCTGACATTGGCCGATATTAAAATAAATTAAAAAAACCCAAAACAGACAGCAGGGAAAGGTTTACTCTGCTAGATAGAGCAGAATAAACCTTTCTGGGATAAAATGTTTCTCTCCCGGGCATCCTGGAGCCGCTATCCCGGGAGAGTTGAGATGTCTGCAGTATATAGTTTAAATAAAAGGATTAATATCTCTCAGCATCTTGTACAGCATCTTAACAAAGCTTTTTATAAAAAAAGGTTTTTTCATAATATAGTTATTAAATATAAAAAATGGTTCCATGGGATATACATTCTCTAAAACAACTAGGAGACACTGCAGGGGCTAATTTAGAGACCTTATCTGGCATCAGATGCCATCACATGAGCATCTTGTATGAATTTTCCAACGTTATGACATTTTGTATTAAGCCCAAATAAGAGTCCAGTCAGAATATTCAAGGGTGGCTCCCAAGTCTTGTTCCCACTTGATCACATAATTGTGCTTGGTGGTTTGCCTCAATGTATTTAAGTCTCCTAGAAAAGTAATTAAGCCTAAGGAGTGGGGATCCTGCAAGCATCTGCATCCAAAAGCTGTAATTATTATTGATGTGGTAATCTTACACCCCCTATCGTAAAGAGATTGTAGACATACTTAAGCACTTGGGTTGACCATTTCTTAAATGCAAAAGATTCCATAAAGGCATGGAGGAATAAGGGAGAGTATAATATCCTGGTCAGGGGCAAGTAGGTCAACATCAGGCCTCTTGAAAACCTAGCAGCGTCTTATCTGTCCAACGAGTGGTGAAGTTTGGGAGCATGGACTCGACAAAAAAGCTGCAGTTAAAGCCAAATCAGATTGCAAACAAGAATGAGCGAAACTTCCACCATATTTAGGGAAACTCGAGGAGAGTTCCTGAATAGCATGGAGTAAAATCAAAGTAGCTATTTGCACCTCCATATAATATTTCAACAAGTTGGGCACACCAATCCCTCCCAAGAGTTTAGGTCTGTACAATATCCTAGGTCTCTCAGAGCCACAGATACATTTTAGGCGTCTCCATTACTCTATGAGAAAAATATGTCTTAGGATCGCAGTGGGTGATGTGCACAAATCATAAGGAGTTTCGGAGGATTAGTCATTGTCATGCTGCAAATTGTGCCAAACCAAGGAATAGGCAGGTGTCTCCAATTTAGCAAATGAGAGAGTTCCTTAAAGTCTATTTCCACTTTTGCATTAAATTTGAGAAAACCCCTCTATATGTTCGTTATGCATTCCTTTTCACACAGCATACTGAAAAATAAGTTTTAAAAATAAATTCTTACCTTTTAGATCAGTGGTTCTCAACCTGTGTAACCTCAGGACCCACATTTGTCCTTGGTCATTAAGTCGCGACCCAAGTCGCATTGCAATGGAACGCATGGAATTGCGGTACCGCGCATTCTGGTGCAGGCGATTGATCTGTGGGCAGGAGGTACGTTTGGGGTGCCATTCAAATAAATGGCAACGCAACACACCTCCCGCACCAGAACGTGTAGTAGGTGCGATTGCGTGGTACAGTGCGTTAATTGCACAGGACTGTTTGATTAACACTGTACTAGTGTGAACGGGCCCTCCAACACACTGACAGCCACACACAGACACCCACACACAGACACAGACACAGACACAATCTCAGACACATATACACACTCCAAAAAAATGTATTAAAACATTTTTTTTTTTAATGTGACATTAAACCCTCAGATTTTGTAACATAAAACAATACTGTAATGTGTGCCTTACTGTAATCCATGGTTGTTTCCCTTCTCTTTGCTCCTCTTCCTTTTAAATCCGTATCTCTTCTCATGCTGGGCAGAACTTCTGTTTTGCAGCAGACTGCCTTGTCTCTGGAATGGATACATGGTGTCTCTGTGCAGGTTCACAACCTGAGCCAGCACTACAGGAAGAGGCACCCAGCTGCAAAGGGAAGTTCTCCCCCAGCATGAGAAGAGATAAGGATTTAAAAGGAAGAGCAGCAAAGAGAGCCTGAAGCAGGGCCAGTCTGGCCATCAGGCGTACCGGGCACTTTCCCGGTGGTCTGGGCCGAACACAATCAGCCTGATTGTGTTCAGTCTGGCCCAGTCTGCTGTGCCCGAGTCCTGCACCTGCCTGCCCGACACTACATCTGCCCGCTCCGAGCAGGGCAGTGAGATGGGTTACAGATGTTTGGCCGTCCTCAGTTGCACCCCCCGTTGCTTGGGCGGCGTGCTGTGTGACTGGGTCTGTCCATATTGAGTGCCTGAAGCGGCGGAGGGGTTCCTGGCAGGCACTGTTGGAGGCAGGCAGCTGAGGTCAGATGTAGGACCCCACTGGTGTGCACGACGACCGCGTGTGCCATTCTGAGCGCCACGGTCCAGGAGTTAAATGCTGTCTGTGCCCACTGACTGACAGCACCAATTGGAGCTTGAGAAAGAGAGGGGCACCCTAAGGAGCAGCTGGAGAGTGTTATCATTGCACATCCAAGGCAGGAGATTGTCTATTACACAC
>NW_017308400.1:119225-120649 GCF_000935625.1 Nanorana parkeri | reverse complement strand
TGTCTTCTGCACTCCGTTTTAAAGGGAAATGTATTATTGTTTTGGATTCATTGCGGGGGGGGGGGGGGATTTATCAAAAGGGGAGCAGAAGAATCTGGAGCAGTTCCCCATGGCAACCACTCAGCTTCTCTCTTCAGTTTGTTCAATTAAGGTTTCAAAATGAAAGGTGGATGCTGATTGGTTGCCATGCACAACTGCTCTAGATTCTGTCCGCTCCAGTTTTGATAAATTCCCCCCACTGTGTACCTATAAATTGGAAAGCATACCCGGCTATTACTCCCTGTATACCTGTTTATTTACAGCAGTGGTTCTCAACCTTTCTAGGGCCGGGACCCCTTGGTAACATATGGGATTTGTTGTTCTCTATAGCTGATGGAATTCGGCATTGCTGTATAATGTTTTGCTGGGATTTGTAGTCCTCTATAGCTGGTGGTATTCTGCATTTGCTGTAGAATGTATTGCTGAGATTTGTAGTCCCTTTACTGTGGCAGGGGCACCGCATTTGAACCTGTGACTGGGCTCTGGAACTTCACCACCTAATATCATTAGTTTGTATTGTTTTAGAAAAACTGTCACATGAGACAAAAAAAAGGTATTATAATTGGTATCAATGAGTACTTGAGGCTACAGGCTTGCAACTTACCCCATGCCTCGCAACGGTAAATCTCGTCGAATGAGCAAGCCAATCATGAATACTTCTATATCATCTTATTTTTCTACCCGCTGGGATATCGTGAACGACGGAATAGTATGGCCTGTAACTCTGGCCTTGTGACGGGCGAGCCTCCTTCCTCCGCTCCAGAGTCTGGTGAACCCGCTCATCCTCAACAACCCGAGGATGATCAGTCCCCATATTCTATGCTGGGAGATCGTGAATGATCGCTACACGGCAGAGGGAGTACAACGGCCTGCAACTCGGACCTTGCTGACAGGCGGGTCTCCTCCTTCCATTCCAGAATCTGATGAATCCTCAACGTCCCAAGGACCGTCGGTCCATACCTACTCAGGATCCAAGCAGTGATAAATCACTGGCACATTGTCTTAGAGCTGTCCCTGTTGCCATTACCTCATCATCCTCTGGCTCCGGTCCAATGCCTATCTATGGACCCATCTTAGACAGATGGAATATGCTAGCAGCTCTACCTACCAAACAAGACTGGACCTCATTCACAGATTATTTTACAAAAACAATGCGAGAAGAGATGGGGCGGTAAAAGATTCTATCGCCACGCTGGCGATGGACTGCATTCAGGGGTCGGAGGGGGTGTGGCGGTGCATTGAAGTCAATGGCACCGCAGCCACGCCCCCCCCCTCCCACAGTGCGACTGCCCGCATCCGAATGTGTGGCACATTAGTTCCTGTGTTCTGGTCCAGTGCGATCTGCAAAAATGCTGCATGCACAAAAAGAGCATTTGTGCATGCAG
>NW_017308400.1:101347-118915 GCF_000935625.1 Nanorana parkeri | reverse complement strand
CCCTCCCACAGTGCGATTGCCCGCACCCGAATGTGTGGCACATTAGTTCCTGTGTTCTGGTCCAGTGCGATCTGCAAAAATGCTGCATGCACAAACAGAGCGTTTGTGCATGCAGCATTTTTGCAGATCGCACTGGACCACAACTGGCCGGTTCACACTACAAAGACTGCATTCCAGACCAGAATGCAGTCTTTGTAGTGTGAACCGGCCCTCAAATAGGAAATTCTCAGAAAGACCCGGTCTCACGGTCTGGTTGAATTTGATGGAGCAACAATTCATGTCCTTCCAGATCTCTCTCGACATACTCTGCAAATGCGTAGATTACTCAAACCCCTACTGGAGAGGATCCAAATTTCTGGGTCTACCTATCGTTGGGGCTATCCTTTTCATCTGCAGGTATGCAAAAGAAGTGAATCGTTTGTTCTTCGGTCCCCAAGTCAACTTCTGGACGTTGTTCGATTTCTAGATATACTTGTGATGGAAGTGCCTGACTGGACTGCTCCGGATGTTGCCTTTCCACCCTCTTGGCAACCGTTGCCACAGAGATGCCCTCCAGCTGCTCGTAGTAGAACTGACCATAGACACTTCGACACGGGACCTGCCTCTCATGAATATTGGGTATACAGTAAGTCCAGCACTAAACTTTGAACTTTTCCTGAATTAGTGGATTTGGTTATGTTGCCTGCTCAGAGATGATCCAATGTGCCATGGTCCTTGATACCACCTCAAACATGCTCCCCATCTATTACAAGATTTACCATAAGACACAAATAGAGGAACTTTATCTTTCTCAAGTCATCGCAATTCTTTGCTAGTCTTTATCCTTTTAGTCTGTACAAGGCGATTATATTTAGACTTATATAGATTATATTTATATTTTCACTTAATGATCCTTAACCACTTAAACCTTCTTCCTGGCCAGGCCATTTTTCAGTATTCCTATGAAATGTTATAAAACATTTATTATCGCCCCAATTTTTTGGTAAAATATAAAAGATGGGGACACGTCGAGTAAATAAACACCAAACATGTCAAGCCTTAAAATTGCTTGACATGCCCGTGAAATCGCAGAAAATTACTATACCCAAAATTGGCCATAGGCGACGCTTTAAAAACTTTTACGGCTCATCAGTTTAGTGTTATCAGTAATTAATGTAATTAATGACCTTCAAATAATAATTTGAGCAATAGCTCTCACTCCGACGTTTGCGGCGATGTGTAACATGTGCGGCACAATAGGCGGAATTGTCGTTTTCGCATCTATGTGCACCTGACACATGTATGAGGGGGGGGGGACTTTAAAAAAATGTTCGTGTTATTTTACATTTTTTTTATTTGTGACTTTTTTTTAAGCTTCTTTATTTTTTCATGCTTTCATTTTTTTAAAACTTTTTTTTTTTTACACTTAACTTCATTGCTATCACATAGGGGGCTAAGAAATCCCCTATGTGATAGCCAATTCACATAACAGGTCCTCTTTATGGAGACATTGCATTCTTTATCTATAATCTATAAATCCCTGATTCAACCGGAGGAGGGATTTATCCCCCCATTTCTGGTAAAATGGGAGTGTGACTTGTAGTTTTGCATTTCTCTTACACCGGAACCAAAGAGCAATGCATTATATTTGTACGCACTATGCTTCTATTTCTAGAAAGATGCAAGAAAATGACTATAAGCGTTTATCTCGCTGGTATAGGGTACCCTCGGTGCTACATAAAATGTTCCCTCGGACATCTCACAATTGTTGGAGGTGTGGGGAGGGAGAGGGTGGTCTATTACACATATTCTGGTTATGCTTGAAACTCTATTATTTCTGGACGAAGGTATGGAACCTTAGTTCCAATAGTCTGCTGCCTCATCAGGGTTGTGGAAATTAAAAAAAAAAAAACTTGCCCAAGGACTAAAGTGTGGGCCCAATCTACTTGTCCCTCATGACAATCTACTTGTCCCTCACGACAAGTACCTAAGTACTTGTCATGATACAAAAAATAATCTTAACCAAAACTGTATTTAAGAGTGCTAAATTGCAACCGAAATGCAGAATACATGGCACAGGGCAGCACTGGATGGCAGTATGGGGTACAGATAGTGCACCGGTATCGGCGGAGAGGAAGGACTGCTTGCCAAAAGTCTTCTCATTGGTCAGCACCGTCAGGTGACTGTGCTGACCAACAATGCTTGCAATTTGCGAGCGAAATTCAGAATACATGACACAGGTACAGATAGTACACCCGTACTGGTGGATGGGAAGGACCATTTGCTGAAAGGTAAGTATAGCAGGGAGGGAGAGGGGACCAGGTTTGTGCAGGTAATTCCATTTTCCCAAATTACTTGGGAAAGTAAACTTACTTAACCACTTGCTGTCCGGGGCATTTTCTTACTATTTGAGCACACATGATAAAATATAAATTTTTGGCTAGAAAACAGCTTCAGACCCCCAAACAATGATATATGTTCGGAAAGCAGAGGCCCTGTAGAATAAAAAAATGCTTGTTGCAATGTTTTATGTTGCGCGTTTTTTGCGCAAATGTTTATCAAACCTGTATTTCTAGGAAAAAGTAAACTAAATTAAAATTTAATGCACAAAAACCTAATATAATACCCAATTGTTTGTGAAATATGAAAGTCGGGATCACGTCGGGTAAATAGATACCAAATATGTCAAGCCTTAAAATTGCGTTCGCCCGTGAAGCAGCTAAAGAAGTCAATACCCAAAATTTCCAATAGTGAACTTTTTTAAAGCTTTTACCGCTCATCAGTTTAGTGCTATCAGTGATTGATGGCCCTAGAATTATTGCTCTCACTCCGACGTTCACGGCGATATGTCACATGTGTAGCACAATTGTCGTTTTGGCACGTAGGCGCATCGACGCGTGTTTGCGTGTGTATGTGCGTGCATTTTTTGCATTTTCTATTTTTCTTATATGTGACTTTAATTTTTATAATTTTCAAACACTTTTTTTTTTTTACACTTACCCTATTGCTATTACATAGGGGGCTAACAAGCCCCCTATGTAATAGCAGATATGGTGTGACAGGTCCTCTTTATGGAGACATCAGGGTTCTTTCAGATCCCTAATGTCACCTAGGGACCCCAAAGAAGCTGAGGAAGCAGAGATCTGCTTCCTCAGCTTCATCTCCTACAATGACACCGGAAGTGATGTAATACACATCACGTCCGGGTCCAGTTTTCGGAGGAGAGATCAGCGGCTGGAAGCCGCTGAATCTCTCTTTGATCGTTGCGGGGAGACTCGCCGAGCCGCTCCCGGGCACGGCACGTGGACAGCGGTGCCCGGGGGAGACAACGCTGGTTGCGGCAGGGGGAGTGGGTGCCGCCGCATGGTACACACGATCCGGCATCTGTACAGATGCCGGATTGCTTGTACATTAACAGCAATCACCTGCTGTTAAAAGTGGCACCGAGAACATGGCTGCTGCAGAAGCCGTGTTCTTGTTTTAACCACTTTTAACGGGCCACCGTCTTGCGTATTACGTATTGCGGCCCGGAAGTGGTTAATGTGCATGTTAGAGAGCACTGCTGCCCGGATACCACAATATGACACACAGTGGAATGGGGGCAGCAGTCCACGTACACCCACACTGCCTTACACGTGAGTTTATTCACATGCAGATAGTGGGGGCAGTGGGGTTGGTTTAATTTTTTTATTTACTTTATTTATTTATTTTAAATGTGTATTCATCATATTATATTTTACTTTTTTTCATTTGTATTTATTATTTACTTTTGTATCACTTTTTTATTTTATTTTTTCTTATTTATGTTATCTTTTAACTTTTTTAATTTACATTTTTTACTTTTATATCACTTTTTACTTTTTTGATTTACATTTTTATTGATTATGTTGGTTTTGACTTTTTTTTTATTTTTATTTATTTTATAATTTTTTCCGCTACTTTTTTTCCCCACTTAACTTAATTAGCCCCTGTGTGATAGCATTCGGAGGTGACGGGTTCTCTTTATTAAACCTGTCAGCTCCAATACAGGAGTTCTAGCACAGCACTGTGCTGGAACTCCTGTGACAGCGGAGATGAGAAGGCTGCGAGTGCAGCTCTCCCCTCTCGCTGTTTACGCGGAGCAGAGCGGAGAACGGGTGTTCTCTGCTCTGCTTCCGGCTCTCCAACCTGACCTAATTTTCCGTGGTCCCGGGTCCCCCAGAAGAGCGGGGGACCCTAAAGACCACAGCAGGGATGGAGCCAGTGGGCGGGGAGAGAGCCTGCGGGCGGTGACAGTCAGTGGCAGTGACCGAGATGGCGGCTGGGAAAAGATGCAGCGGGAGGGGGAGTTACAATCAGGCTGCTTTAAAATCATTTATACAAAACAAAACACGTAGAAGCCCATGACTGGTGAAAAAACCCAGAAAATTCGGGTGGGTGCTAAAATGACAGCTGATGCTTCCACAAAATGAATCCAGGTAAAGATAAGTCACTAGCACTCCAGCATAAATACAAGTCAATATTTATTGACTACAAGGTGTCTCCTAATAACAGGAGACGTTTCAGTGAAAGCTCTCTGTTTTGCCTGAGGAAGGAAAAAAACGTTCCAAAAACGTTCCTTCCTCGGGCAAAACAGAGAGTGAAAAACTCTCCGTTTTGCCTGAGGAAGAAACCATGCAGTTCTGAAATGTCGCCTGTGATTATGTGACACTTTGTGGTCAATAAATATTGACTTGTATTTACGCTGGAGTGCTAGTGACTTCTCTTTACCTGGATTCATTTGTACAAAACGGCTCCCCCTCTACGTTTAGCCCTACTGCCTCTCCAAAGCAGGGCTAAATGTAGAAAGAAACTACCCACCCGGAACTGCATGTTTCGGGCGATTCCACACCCCTGCCCATCTATGTCTCTGTGGTACTCTAAGATAGCAGAAATAGAATGTATTGAAAACCTTAGTGCTTGTTTGAACAATCGTTTCCTGGCCTGGAATTGATCCTGGAAACCTTTGGTCTCTAGGTTGTTTCCTTGCTTGTGGAGCCACTGGAGAGTTTTTGATTTCATACTGACCTTGTCCTATCCACCTACATTGTATGGGGGCTCTGACCACACCTACTGGTCAGCTGCAGGAAATTACCTAGTCTGCCACCTATAAATAATGTCCTCCCCTTCCTGTCTTTGCCCTAGTATAGGATTTCCTGTGTGTATCCTGGGTGTTATTGCTTGTGCTATATTGGATTCCTGGTTTATGATCTTCTGCTTGTCCCCCACCTTCCTTTTGGATTACCCTTTTGTACCGTGCTTCTGTTTGTTGCTGACCGGGCTTGGACTTTGACTCTGCTTCTTCTGGACTACCCCTTGGACCTGTTGCCTTCGGTTTCTTGCTGACTCGGCCTGGATTCTGACACTGAGTTGCCATTTCCTTTGGTACTGCGCAATTCTAACTACTGGCTACTGACCCTGGCTGATGCCATACTGTGAGTAGTGACTTTCATTATTATTCTATTGCTGCTCCTATTCTGCTTACACCTGCTCATTGGGTCTCTGCATATCCTGGGTGCGAGATTCCCATCTGTCTCTCCACCTGACCCCGGGATAACAAGGGAAAATTGGAGTGATGGGTGGGACTTCTTGGCAGGCCTAACATTGTAGAATAATTCAAGCAAACTTAGTTTTCTTGGCATGATTACATCCCCACTCAGGAGTGTGATGTGGTTCTACAAGAGCCCACCTCCTGAATATATTAGGTCTTGGAGGGAGGTAGGGGGTATGCTGCCCCCTCCAACTGGCATTCCTTTTTTGGTTCTTGATGTGCCTATATCTACTTTTCTATTCCTTCTAATAATATACCTTGGTATATACATAGTTAGTCAGGTTGAAAAAAGTCCTTCGAGTTCAACCTATAGAGATTGTTATAGTATTACAATTGCTTTCAAGGTATAATGTTAAAAGCCATTTTGAAGCTTCTACTAACCTGTAATTGCCATTGTGTTATTCCTTGTTAAGAATGTTAATGGCTTTCCTATACAAGATATTAAATAGAAAATTAGAAGATCTCATACTACCGATAAACAGCTATGTAAGAGATATGTAGTTATGCCACACATCAGAAAATACATTACTGTGCTTGATTTAAAAATTCAGAGCGAAGGGTATATTTTTTTTATTCCTGGTGTTTAGTCAAAATTACACTAACCAACATTCGCTATAAAGCTAGCGAAACAGGTATACTATTGAATTTTTAATTAGACAACATAGATGGACAAATCTCCTGCTGTGGTTAATGTATACTGACAGACGGTGCCCCTCTCTCTCAGAATACATAGAAAATATTTAAATGACCCGAGTTTTATGGGTAGATCCATTTGGTATTAAGTTATACACTTACGGAAGACCATTTAAGAATTTAACTTATTTAATAAAAAACAAAAAACTAATTTTCATAAAGTCTCAGTAACCATATTGCCTGAAGACATGTGTCTGTGGGGTAATGCTCTTTATTATCAAACCTGATTCCTTCAAGATATATTTTGTAATGTATTGCATTATCTGATCGACTTGTAAACCTTCACTTTTCCTGCGTCTGTGTTCTTTTGTTATTACATATGTAAAACTTAAAAAAATTATTATAATTAAAAGATTCAATTCCTCTCTTCGTTTCTTGTCAAATGCCTTCTTGTTGTCGCTTTGAGCCTTCGATGCAACTCTTTGTAATCACTGATTGTTAGTACTGAAGAAGTTCAGATTTCTTTGCATGTCTGCCCGTTTATGGATGATAAGCAGATGAAAAGCTCAACTTGATTCCCAGTGTTTCAGAGTGCCTTCCAGAATCTATAAGTGAACTGTACCCCCCTATCAGAAACAATGTTGCTAGGTATACCATGAGGTCTCACCACCATCCTAATAAAAGACTAGTGCCAGTTCAATTTCAGACAGAGTTGTGACGGACCGCCTGGTACCCCGACTGGTTACCTCCGTCAGAAAACAGCTTCCTCTCCGCTGGAACCCAAATCCCAGTGTCCTCAGCCAAAACCTGCCTAATTATTGGACAGAACCAATATCTTAGGACAGAACGCTTAACCGCTCAATCATTAGACAACACCAATGTTGAGGTGGAAACCAAGATCTGCTTTATTGAAGGAAGCGCACAGAATTTATACCTGACAGGATCAGATTAGAGTTCAGTGTGTCCCCTCCCCCAGACAGCTAGGTGCCGCATTAGAAGTTTTTTAAGCCCAGACACTCTGTGGGATGAATGTCCTTAATCAGAGAGGAGCTTAATCCCATCATTGCAAACAATGGTCACTCCAGACAGCCTGCTACCTATAATGAACACATTGATGTGTGTCTGTAATGTCGGGGGAGACATACAGTATATCCACTCCACATGTATCCTAGTATTGTTCCATGTAACCCCAAGAGGTCCGAGGGGGGTCTTCATAGTTCTGGGTCCATAGTCCGTAGGAAGGAAACTAGCCCTCAGGCTCCTCCAGCAGCCCTGGTGACGGTTCAGTCCGTCACAAGAGTAACATAGTAGGTGAGGTTGAATAAAGACCAAGGTCCATTCAGTTCAACCTATGTGTGTGTATAATGTGTGTCTACATATCTAATATTTATAAAATATTATATACGGTCAGGAAAGAAAACAACAAAAGTTGCAAAGTCCTGGATGGTAGGAAACACAATATAAAGTGAGGGACGAGGGGGGTGGGAGGGGTTTTTAAACTTTTTGAGTTTTGTTTCCTGTAGATAGAACCAATCATCTCTCAGGTTACTGTTCTGAAAGATGATTGGGGAAATATATAGTGTGTGTGTATATCTCAGAAAATTTGTATACTTACCTATTGGTAATTTTCCTTTCTGTAATGCTCTACCCACTGCCTATGGAGCTCAGATATGGATCTCAGGGCCCAGCCCAATCGGATCAGGAAGTGGTTCAGGCTGGGGATGCTGCTGTAACCCTCTTAGGTGTGGTGAGGGGGCGCAGCTCCCACAAACATCATATACCACTTAAACAAAAGTAATACTACCAGTGTATTCCAGCATACAAGGTAATTAATTAATTTCCCACAATATTGCACACACAAATGCGGGTAAGTGAAAGATCAGCAACAATCTATAATGCGTTATCTACCGTATTTTTCCGTCTATAAGACGCCCCCATGTATAGGACGCCCCCCACTTTTCTTACCCAAAATTCAGAAATCAATATTTTCCATGCTCTTTTGCACAACTGATTAAATCCAGGTTACATTTTGCAGAGTAAGACATCCGCTTACTGGTACCGGTATTTTTTTTGTTTTCTGACATTTTTATGGGCTCCCTGTTGCATCTGGGCATTGGCTACACGCTCTCTGCAGCATCAGCTGACGTTGGGTACATAAGGCTCATGATTGGAGGAAACCTGTTAGCTTGTCTCTGCAATCGGAAGTTTCACTCGTGAGGCTAGTTTGCAGAGGTATTGGCAATTTTGCAACCGCGGTTCTCCTCTCGGTCCCCCGTGTATAAGACGCCCCTCCATTTTTAGGTAAATATTTTTAAGAAAAAGTATAGTCTTATACAAGGAAAAATACAGTATGTGAAGTAGTATCATGGGATATAGCATATGTACAATGTAACTACTGCTGAGTGGGAGAGATCACAGGAGGGTGCAGTATAGCTCTCGCCAGCAGATGGCGATATAGTCCAGCAGCACAATAACACAGTCTAATCTCCCAGTTACTTGTGGTTTTAGTCAGGCTGTCATCAGTGTATTTTGGCCACAGTCCAGAGATGAGACGTGCAGAGGGGTTCAGATTCCGTCCACCTTAACTCCTGTGAAGTTCCAGGCTTGTCAGTAGGGAGATGCGGCAGTTCAGCAGGCGGGTAGGAGAGCTATTGCTCAACGTACAGTCTCTATTGACTGAACGCCAAGCAATTGAATCTCCCTCGCTTTTACCGAGGGAGCCGACGTCAGTGGGCTGGGCTACGCTCGGTGGCCCGAGGAGTGCGACGTCGAGTTGTGACGTCTGAGCTGGAGGAGGGGCCGGGATCTGCGGCGCAGACGCCGCTGCTGAGTACGTCCCTGACACTTTCCTGACACCAATACATGGCAGCATACGGGTCCCTCCCATGGCTTTCGCATTGACTACTTGTTACAAGAATAGCTGCCTTGGGAGGCGTGTTTTAATTTATAGTATAACTGGTCCTGTGGTTGGGAGCCATACCCATTTGTTTGCTGCCATGTTGGTGTCAGGAAATTACATACATACATACATACATACATACATACATACATAGCTTGAAAAATCCACTTATCCGCTCATCTGTGACGAGAGAACGGCGAAGCCCGACGAGCAGCTTCCCGGACGGCCGTTGTAATTACACGGCCGGCCGGGAGCTTTATATTCAAGCGATCGAGCGTCTCGAGATGCCCGATCGCTTGTATTACACGCAGCTGTCACTGCCGTTGCCGGTCCCGAGATCCGCTGTGCTCGATGCGGCCGGGACCGGCACGGCTCTGTGACGGGAGATCAGTACACGATCTCTCCTCTCAGTCCAGGAATGCAGGAAGTGATGTATATTACATCACTTCCTGCATTCAGTGTCACTTTCCAGCTACAGAAGCTGATGAAGCAGATCTCTGCTTCATCAGCTTCTCCGGGGGTCCCTAGGTGACATTAGGGGTCTTGATTAAAGAGGACCTGTCATGTAAATTGGCTATCACATAGGGGTCTTCTAAATAAAAAAAAGTAATACAAAAATTAAAGAATAATACAAAAAAATAAAGCATTAAAATTTATTTATTTTTTTAAAGTCCTCCCACATACACATGCAGATATGTGTCGGGTGTGCCTACGTGCGAAAACGACTGCGCCTATTGTGCCGCACATGTTATATGTAACCGCAAACGGCGGAGTGTGAGCAATAATTTTAGGGCCATTAATTATTGATAACACTAAACTGATGAGCGGTAAAATCGTTTTAAGTGTCGCCTATGGCCAATTTTCAGTGTAGTCGTTTTTTGCAATTTTTGCGGGCGCACGCAATATTAAGGCTTGACATGTTTGGTGTCTTTACCCGACGTGCCCCGTCTTTTATGTTTTACCAAAAATATGGGTAAGAATAGATGTTTTATAACAACATAGGGAAACTTTTTTTTATTTTTTTACATTTACTGTACTTTTTTCATTATATAGTAAAAAAATAACCCCCGTGGTGTGACTCGAGTATAAGCCGAGGGGGCACTTTTCAGCCAAAAAAATGGGCTGAAAATCTCGGCTTATACTCGAGTATATACGGTACCACCCACCAGGGTACAGGCGTACCCTGGTGGGATCTGGTGGCTGTGTCCGTCGCCGTCCTGCGCAGGCGTGTCGTGGGTCCCTGTCCCATGGTCGCCGATGAGCCTTGCTGACGTCTGGTGGTGGTGTCCGTCACCGTCCTGCGCAGACGCACCGCGGGTCTCCGCCGCCTCTCTCTCCAGGGCCGTCTACGTCAGGCGCGCCACGGGACTCCGCCACCCCCTCTAGATTGAGCACTCGGCTTAAAGCCGCTGCACGCTAGTTGATCAGCGTCCTACTGTTGATTGTAGCAGGACGCTGATCAACTCAGCTTCCCACTTGCCTCACTGGACCCAGGATCTGTGGACCGATCCAACTGAATCTGCAGCCACCACAACCGCAAGTACCCTGGGCTATAGAGAGATATAGCTCCAGGACTCCATACTGGTTTATGCCTATGAGTGACTCTGCCTATGTTTCAACTGCTGTTACCATATGGGAACCTCATGCCTTAACTTCTATGTACTCCCTCCAACTACCTGTATGTCTGTGGCTGCTGCTACCCCCTAAAGCTCAAATAGTATCCTATGGGTACAAGCCCACTTTCACCACTACTACATTGGTTACTGTTGCCATATTGACTTGCACTACTGTGGCCTAAACGTTGCGGCCCTCTAGGGGCTCATGTTGATATTGTAGTTATCCAGGCTATACTTACCTACTCAGAACCAATTGTGACGTCCTTCCTGAATACGGGGTGTGATGTGAAGCAGCTCCCCCTTCGCCTTTCTCAAATACAAGGCATATGAGGAGTAGCTGCGATCTGATACCCGTACATATACATAGCTTCAATATCCGCAGTTGAGATCCACAGGGGATTTCATCACTTTCTAGGGGCGAGCTTTACAGTATTGTGTGGCAATCCCACAGTAGAACTGGGGGTTGTAGTCGACCAGGGCCGCCGTCATCTGCAGTTTTTCGCCGTTTCACGGTCGCACGCAATCTGTAAACTGGGCATGTTGGGTATCGTTTTACTCGTTGTAACCTCATCTTTTATATTTCATTAAAAAAATGGGTAATTTGTTGTGTTTTGGGGCATTTAATTAAATTTGTCACTAAATTTTGGGGTTTAATAAGGAGTTGCGCTAATATTGCGCAACATAAAAATTTTCAACTACCACCATTTTATTCTATAGGGTCTTGGCATTCAGAAAATATATAATGTTGGGGGGTTTTACGTCATTTTCAGGCCTAAAATGTGGAATATAACATGGGTGCAAAAAATGAAAAAAGGGCCTCAGTCATGAAGGGGTTAAATGAAAATCATTCCCTGGTGGTCCAGCAGGGTCAGTATGACCTGCATCTCTTGCTGATGCAGATCATACGATCGATCCCTTGTGGTGCCGCCGCTGATTGGCAGGGATCAATTAGTATGGTCTGCATCAGCCTGAGATGCAGATCACACTGATCCTCCACTCGACCATTAGGATAATCCAAGTGCCACACTGGACCCCAGGAATGCAGCCCCCCTTCCTGCAAAACAGGTAAGCAGGAGAGGGGGACATTTTTTAATTAACAATTGTTATTAGTTGTGTGTGTGTGTGTGTTTTTATTGTGTGTTTTTTTTAAATGTGTGTGTGATTTTTTTTTTTTTCCAATAATGAAGCTATGTGTGTCTGTGTTTTTAATGACTGTGTAATATGTATGTTTCATTACATGTGTGTGTTTTTTTATAACCACTTCCTGCGGGTTGACATAAATGTACGTCCTCCGCAGGAAGTGGTTATACCAAGAACACGGCTGCTCCTGCACACCACTTGCAGTGCGTCCCGGCCGGAACGCACTGCATCGGATTGCGGGCGACTCACTAAGGCTGCCCTGCCCAGGACTCTCAGCCAGAGGTGCTGAGCGGTTCTAGGAAGCAAGTTCCTGTACTGGGAAAGAGCTGACTTTCCAGTTCTTCCTGGGTTTTGTGGATTTGGCATGGGATCCTGGAACTGGGAGATTTCAAAGAGAATTGGGAGGGATGAGATCTCCAGTCCTGGGTCCCTGGTTTAGTAGGGTTGAGCACCCAATGATTGCACACCTGTGCAGAGCCCTTATGGAAAGGGTGCTGGTGGATGTTCAGGGCTCTACCTGGGAGGTAGGAAGGCTCCCTCCCCAGGAGTCAGAGTGGAGTCCAGCGCAGCAGGGTGTTGCTGGTTGGAAAAAGCAAGTGTGCAGGTTAGCACGAGACCGAGACTGTCTGGAGGAACAGACAGTGGCCTGAGGCTGGAGCGGCGGTGCTATGAATGCAAAGCCAGGAGCCTGGATGTGCATGTGTTCTTGTGCAAGAGATGCCAAAGAACCCCTGCGAGGGTGATCACCTTGTTTTTTGTAACTTTTATTGAATAAAAGTGGGCAAGGAAGCCCTTAAAAGTCCTAAGCGAGTGGATGCCTCCTTAATGTGCTACCCTTGGAAGCTAAATCTCACAATATATACATATCTATATGGATTTAATACCTTCCATATCCTTGTATATTCAGTGACTGAAGGTACTCATCTAGAAGTTTCTTGAACTTATCTACGCTATCGGTGGGTACCACTGCCTGTGGAAGGGAATTCCATATTTTTACCACTCGCACAGTAAAAAAGACTCGATACTATTCTCAGAGAACATAACTTTACTCTCCTTCATTGAAGGACACAGGGCAACGTAGATCCTGTATGGTAGGGTATATCGCCACCTGCAGGAGAAGGATGCTAGGCACACAACAAAAGACAGACAGCCTAGGGGCGGCCCCTGCTGGTGGCCAAACCCCCCACCTGCTGACAAGTCTGCAGTTTTTTGCCTAGATAGGTCATTTGTTTGACCCTCTGTAATTTGTTTTGGACTCAGTTTATCTACAGGCACTAAAGTGGGAGAAGGTAAATAAATGCAAACTAGAATGCTGCCTCCTTAATAGCATTCTTTACAGTACAAATTAATGCAATGCACACAGACATACTGTAGTTACATAGTTAGTCACTGGAGCTCACACAGGGCTTGGGAACAAAGTTCCTGTGAGCTAAGTGGCGTTAAAAAAAATTGGATTTGAGCTGTTTGGTATATATTGAGTGCTTGATTTTTGGAATATTTGTTGTCTCTGCTTCCTTCCTTCCTTCCTTTTTAGACCCTTTTTTAGTATTTAATAACACTTTTTCCTTTTCTGTCAGTTTTTAAACTGTTCCCTTTTTTTTCCCCTCGGGTTTGCAGTGCTCTGGCCAGGGGGAGGGGTTAATTGATCTCAGGTGTTTCTCATTGAGCAGGTGTATTATAAACTAGTGCACCACTCATTTTGAGCTTGCCCACACAGGGCTTGGGAACACAGTGCCTGTGAGCTAAGTGGCGTTAAAAAATTGGCGTTTGAACACTTGAAGTTTAACCTGTAAGTAACATCTTTATTTTCATATCAATTTTATAAATATTGCAACTGGGATCATAGGTAGCATGGTTGAAGGGTTTGTTCAGTGCACACTGTGCCACATGTATGCACAAATGGAGCCACAGCTCCAAGGTGAATACCGCTGTGACAGATGTGAGCAGATTGCACTTCTGGAAGCTCAGATTAGAGATCTGGAAGAGTGGAATCCAACACTGAGGAGACTTGACAACCTTGAGATGAGTCTGTTGATCACTGAGCAGGCAGCTAATGGGGTTGATGTGGAGGGGTAAGTGAGGATGATCAGGTAGGAAGCTGGGTTACTGTAGCTAGAGGGAGTGGCAGGGGCTCACAGAAGAGGAAGGCCAATCCTGTGTTTGTGCACCCAAACAAATTTTCTAAGTTGGGTGAAGATGTGCGGGTCTCAGACTCAGAATTGGCAGCCCTAGATGTCACTGCTACTCCTAACAGCCGGGAGAGCAGCACATCTAGTCCGGGTGGTGAGGGTATTGCAGGAAGGCCTAGACAGGTTGTGGTAATAGGGGATTCTATAATTCGGAGCACTGATAGAATAGTTTGTCGCCCGGATCGCCTCAACCGGATGCTTTGTTGTCTCCCTGGTGCCAGGGTTCGGCATGTGGTGGACAAATTACTGGGAGGGACTGGGCATGACCCAGCTGTCTTGGTCCATGTTGGGACGAATGACAGAATATATGGAAGATGGAGGATCCTTAAAAATCTATTTTAAAGAACTAGGTTGCAAGCTGAAGGGAAGGACCTCCAAGGTAATATTCTCTGGAATATTGCCTGTGCCATGCGCAACGCAGGACAGACAGTGGGAGCTTGGAGAACTAAATGCATGGCTGAAGACCTGGTGTAGGAGGGAAGGCTTTGGGTTTCTAGAGCACTGGGCCGACTTTTCATTTGTGTACAACCTATATGCTAAAGATGGTCTGCACCTAAATGGAAGGGGGGCCTGCTGTGCTAGGGGAGAGGTTCATGGGAGGGTTGGAGGAGTATTTAAACTAGGATCAAGGGGGAGGGAAATATGGAATATAATGGGGCAGATATGTCAAACGGGTTGGGCTATAATGGAGGGTGGAGCAGGGGAAGATGGGGGAGGGAAATCAAACCAGATAAGGAAATTCCCATGTTGCACACAAACATTGGAGATGATGGTACTGATTGTACTACAGCAAAAGATACATCAATTACAAGTATAAAATGTAAAATTGGCTTGAATTGTTTGTTCGCCAATGCCAGAAGTCTGCACAGCAAAATGGGAGAACTGGAAGCTTTGGTGCATGAGGAGAACTATGACATCATTGGTATTGCTGAATCTTGGCTTGGTTCTTCACATGATTGGGCTGTTAATATTCCTGGTTATACTCTTTCGAAGGGACAGGGTAAAACGAAAAGGTGGCGGTGTTTCCTCTCACATGTGAGGAGTGATCTTAAAGTGAGTGTGAAAGAGGACTTTGTTGATGGTGAGTGTGATGGTGCTGAGGCGTTATGGGTGGAGTTGTATACTGGTATGCATAACGCAAAGGTAATTTAAGTTTGTTACAGGCCCCCCAGCGTTACTGAAGCGATAGAGACTCAGCTCCTTAAACAAATAGAAAGGGCTGCAAGGGCGGGGACAGTAGTATTAATGGGAGATTTTAATTATCCTGACATTGGCTGGCATAATGGCATTGCTGGAACAGTAAAAGGCCGGGCATTTATAGACTTATTACATGATAATTTTATGGTACAGTTTGTAGAAGCCCCAACTAGAAATAATACTCTGCTGGATCTTTGTTTTTCTTTTTTTGTTGTATGTATTGTTATCTGTTTTGTATTGCTGTTTTAATATGTAATTATGGATGTATACGTTTGTTTTATGTATTGTATTATTAAAATAAAAAGAGTATTGAATTAAAAAAAAAAAGACTTAGAGTGGGAAGGAATATTTTCATCGAAAAACACTGAACAAAAATGGGAATGCTTCAAAACAATTGTTTGCAACCATACGGAAAAATATATTCCAGTAAGCAATAAGTTTAAAAGGCTAAAAGTAAAACCCATGTGGCTGACAGCCAATGTTAAAAAAGCCATAAACAATAAGAAAAGGGTGTTTAAACAATATAAAAATGAAGGAACATGAAAAAATAAAAATGAAGCTACAAAGAATATAATAAAATATGTAAAAAGGAAATAAAGCTTGCAAAGATTCAAAACGAGCGACAGGTTGCAAAAGATTGCAAGATTAACCCCAAAAAAGTATTTAAATATATTAATACTGGGGGCGTGGCCAAGCAATGGAGCAGTAGAGTCGCGTGTGTGCTGAGCTCTGCTCCCGATCGTACCCATTACAGCTGATTTATAACAGTCACATACCTAAATCCCCATGTTCGGTGACAGGAGGTCGACCCGGTCACAACAGAAGGACTACTTCTCCCCGGCGGCCTCGAGACCCTCAGCGGCAGCTGCCAGAAGCACGGAGCCCGGCGGCCATCTTGACTCCCGCGTGGCGGGACCTTCAGGATCAGTTCAGTCTATACCTGCTACGAGACCCTCATCCCCCCGGCTCACCGCGGATGATAGTCCCCAGTTACGGCCACCGGTGGGGGTAGAGGACAGCACACGGATCGCGATGTCTGCTTCTTCTCCGTTGCCGCTACTGAACTCAGTGATCGGGGAGGACCTCAGGGTCCTGCTACAGTCCCTAGCCACTAAAGATGATGTACAGCACCTGGCACAACAGGTCGAAGGGGCCCTTAGAAGGGAGATTGAAGGGGTTGCCTAGACAGTTGTCAATCTGGAGCAGAGGGTGACAGGGTCAGAAACGTCCCAGGCAGAAATGATGGCCAGAGTCGCAGCACTTGAATCCGCGGCCCAGGCAAAGGCCCACACACTGCTATATTTAAAGGTGGATGACGGAGAGAATAGGAACCGCAGGAATAACGTGCGCCTGCGAGGGGTTCCTGAGTCTACGCCGGGGGCTGACCTTCGTTCCACAATACAAGCCATACTAAACCATCTCCTAGACCGTGACCCCGCTACCCACTTGGAGATGGACAGAGTCCACAGGGTCAGTGGTCCCAGGGGTACTGACCGCAATGGTCCCAGAGATGTTTTGTACCGGGTGCATTTCTTTATGCAGAAGGAGGCCATAATGCGGCAGGCCTGGATTAAAAAGTCAGTGGACTTTGATGGCGTGGTGATCACCATAATGCCTGACCTCTCCATACACACACTTTTCCTCAGGCGCATGATGCGGCCACTCCTTGCTCAAATCTCCTCGGTTGGAGCGTCCTACAAGTGGGGCCATCCGTTCCATCTTCAGATACAAAAGGCTGGTGCCACCTTCGTCCTGCTGACACCTGACCAACTAGCGGAATTATTTGCCTTCTTGGGCACTGATCCCGTTGAAATCCCTGATTGGCTCCTGATCCCTGCAGCCTCGAGGCCTACACTACCACCGGCCCCCAGATCACAGCGATCTCGCAGAGGGCGCTCTCGTCGCCGCTCCGACACGGACCGGAGCCCAGACCCCACCGCTCACGAGGCGTGAGGGCGCGGGGTTGGATCCTGATGTCTGTCCCGTAACTGGACCTACAACCTGCAATCGGCAATTCAACATGGTTCTTCCTGACCGGAGATCACGGCATGACCCTCTCTTCATACACCCGTAGTGGGAGCACTGCCTACCGTTGGAGCTGTCTTCTGTCCTTTAACATTGATCTCCACGGATCATCGCCTGGCACTTCTGATGAGTACAGATTTAAATACTCTGATGCCATAACCTGATCCTTTTTTAACAGGTCTCCTGGACTGAATATTGCAGCGGGTGGCTACTCACCGCTCACATACAAGATGCACTTGCGTTATGTTCAATGTTTACTGGTTAGAATTTTAATGCTATGTTGATGGGGTTGCCTACCGCCACACTGCAAAGATGGCACAC
>NW_017308400.1:100695-101332 GCF_000935625.1 Nanorana parkeri | reverse complement strand
ACTTGGGAGAAGCTAGGATGTGCTCAAGCGGGCAGATAACCGAAGTAGATGCCGTTACCTGGTGGGGTAACGTGTGTTTGGATACAAACTCCATCAACACTGCTGTCTACGGAGGGAGTCAGACACCGTGCTGGTTGACTCTGGTACCTGTTGGGGTGGGGTTGCTCCTGCTCATGGGGTTTACCATAAAGGACTGGGGATGGCTAGGCCTTAGAGGGTGATTGTAGAGAGGCAGCTGACTTGTCTCACCGTTCACTACGGGTCTGCACACTATGCTATGGGGATAGCTTACTTGAGTGGGTACTGTGAGGAGCATCTAGCTATGCTCCCTTGTTTTACACTTCTCCACTTAGGTTCCCTCTTCGCACACTGCGTTGAGGGTTGTTATAGAATATATTGTTTTGATTAATCGAAATTGATATATCCTGCTAGATACTGTTATACTAATACGTATTTCCTTTTGTCTTCTTGTTTTTTCTCTCCTCCCCTCTGCCTCTAGGTACTTGTACCTTTGACAGGTGTCCATCTCCCCCTACCTACCTTTCAGCTTCTCACTAGACCCACTCGGGCCGGTGGTTTTTCTTATCCTCTTCCCCTCATATCCTAGATTCACCTTCCTTCCCGCTCTCCTCCCTGC
>NW_017308400.1:44187-100303 GCF_000935625.1 Nanorana parkeri | reverse complement strand
AGTTGATATGTCCCAGCAGGTGAGTAGAGGGGCTGCGACTCAGCCAACAAAATTCCTTTCCTGGAATGTAAAGGGGCTCAACATCCCTGAAAAGTGGTCAAGGGTCCTGTGGGATTTGCGGAGACACAGAGTACAGGCGGCATTCTTGCAGGAAACCCACTTCAGATCGGACTGCATACCCAGACTCACGGATCTCCATTTCCCATTCACATACCATAGCTCCTCCCCCACTGTCAAGGCAAGGGGGGTTAGTGTGTTGGTAGCTAGGTCCTCAGGGTGGCAGCATACGGTATGTGATAGCGAGGGCAGATACAGGTCACCATGGTCAACGTATACGCCCCCAACTCAGACCAAATCTCACTCTTGGAGGAATGCCTCCTCGCTTTAGCTGACTTCGTCGAGGGGATTCTTGTCATGGGAGGGGACTTCAATGTCGCCCTTGACCCACAGCTCGATGTTTCCAGGGATGCCTCTCACCTGTCTTACTCATTCCTTCGCCGTGTACGTAAGACTCTCCACGTGGAGCAGCTAGCAGATGTATGGCATCTCATTGTAATGATCCGTGCAAGCTCAATGATATGTATAGGATCACAGCTGCGGAGGTAAGTGGAAATGGTTCAGGTGGAGGGTTCACAGTCACACTTTAGTGCAGTGAGTGAAGTCGGAACCCCTTACACATCATACACCATTTGTTTGTAGGAGTAGTTTAGTGGATGAGTTGAATCCTCACACCCTCAATTGTACAGCATTGAGGCCTGCTGGGATTTGTAGTTCACTGCCCTAGTTACTTCACTAGGAGGCCGAACTTTAGGTAACTCTAATGCAAACAACAAATATGACACTCCAGAGTATATGGTAAGGCAGGTTACGATATTAGAGTTAGTTATCACTAACCCCAAGCAACAATATCATAAAGGTGAGAACAAGCTTTATGTCCTATGCAGCAGTAGTGTGTAACCAATATCAGTAGGAGAGGAGGCGTGATGATTGAGCTTCCCCCCTAGGTGTCAGCAACAACACTTCAACTGAATGCAGTATATGCTAATGGCTACTTGCTGTTAGTTGGAATATCCAGTCAGAGGAAGTGCAGCTGTCAGCATGCTGCTAGGAATCCCAGAGTGGTAGTTCCAGAGGTCCGGTGGTCTGTAGCAGGTTTGCCTGTTCCAGTATATGTGAAGTGCCTTAGCCCTCGTTCACACCTGAACGTTTTGTAGCGCGTTCTATGCTCGACGAACGCTCTACAAAACGCTCAAAAATATAAATCCCATTGTATTCAATGGTCTCGTTCCCACCTTGGCGTATTTCCGCCCGTCCCTAACGTGCTACAAAACGGGCCACGCCTGAAAAGGTACATGTACTACTTTGGGCCGTTTTTGTTGCGCGTTTCCATTTGGGATACAGCCAAGTAGCCTTCGGAAACGCGCGACGAATCGCGGTAAAAAACGCGCGACAGACGCGCATATGCAATACGCCTAGGTGTGAACGAGACTAAGTAGCTTGCTCGACGTACTACTTTGCTAGAACGTCGAGCAAGTGGTCAGCCTACGTTTAAGTAGGCAGAGAGCATTGGTTGGGGGCGGAGCCGGAGACGAGGCCCGACCCGAGCGTCTCCTAGCAACGGGACGCCGCCGGGCCGAGTCCGCCACGTCATCACACCGCCTCAGCTGACTAGAGGAAGGAGGAGTGGAGCGCTGCGGAACGCCCGCCCGTCGTCTGGCAACGAGACACTGATGGCGGGGCCGTCCCCGCGATGGTCTCAGGCATCGGAGCGGTATTCGTTCCTGACGCGCGTGAACGCGATTACTCGCTTTCCTCCAGCGCACACCGTACCTATTGGAAAATAGACTACTTGCACAGACTCCGACATACTTCCATAGACGTTCTCACAATATCTGACCACTCACCGATCATGCTGAGTATGCTCCTCCACACCGAGGGCCCTAGACCGTGGCATTGGCAACTAAACGATCTCCTATTGGATGATCCTATACTGACGACCCACATCAGTCAGGAACTGACCCACTTCTTTCGACAGAACCAATCACCAGAAACTCCTCCCTTGTCCATATGGGAAGCCCACAAGTGTTGTACAAGGGGAACCTTTATCTCCCACGCCTCTAGGGCGAAGCGTGAGTGGCTGGAAACCATCTCCGCCCTACTGGCCCAAATTGAGCCATTAGAGACCCGCCACAAACAAACATTGGCTATTGCAGTGGAAGCCGAACTATGGACTCAGCGCCAAAAGTTGGAAGATCTGCTACTTAGCAAGATCAAAGCCAGACAGGTAAGGGTTAAGAGAACATACTATGAGTACGGCAATAAGCGAAGTAGGTCTTGGCCCTGGCACTCAGGGACGCCAGGGTTCAGACTTATATCCCAACTATAGCGTGGGGAGACGGCAGTCTACTCACTAAATTGGAGGCAGTGGCTGCCCGGTTTAGGGACTTCTTTTTGGAGCTTTACAACCTTGAGGGCCCGCAGACCCCGGACTTCACCACGAGACGCCTAGCCAAAACTCAATCTTACCTTGCCCAGTCGCACCTCCCTACCCTGACCTCTGATGAGGCGGAGGCGCTAGACACTCCTATCACGGCGGAAGAATGGCAAACAGCTCTTAAACAGATGCAACCCCGTAAGGCTCCAGGGCCAGATGGCTTCTCCTTACGGTACTATAGGGCCTTCAGCGCTCAGTTGGCCACACCTTTCCTCCAGGCATATAACTCCCTACTCTTTCCCGGCTGACTCCCTTCGGGCCACAATTACAGTTATCCCCAAGGAGGGGAAGGATCCCACCCTATGCGCCAGCTTCCGCCCAATATCTCTGCTCAGTGTGGACCTGAAATTATTTTCGAAGATCCTTGCCAATCGCCTTCTGCAAAGTGTGAGCAAACTTGTCTACACTGACCAGGTGGGCTTCCTGCCCGGCCGAGAGGCCAAAGACAACACAGAGTACTTAACGCGATTCATTTAGCCACAGAGACACGTATTCCCACTATACTCCTGTCCACTGACGCCGAAAAGGCGTTCGATCGGGTGAACTGGTCGTTCCTCCTGGCAACCCTCCGGGCAATGGGCTTTGGAGACAACCTGTGCAGATGGGTGGAATCCATCTACTCCATACCCTCAGCCCGAGTACGAACAAATGGGACGTATTCCGACCATTTCTACCTCTCGAACGGCACCAGGCAGAGATGCCTGCTCTCCCCATTACTTTTTATCCTATCACTAGAACCCCTCCTTTGTAGAATTAGAAACAACCTGAACATTACGGGTCTACTTACAGGCCACAAGACCCATAAAATTGCAGGTTACGCAGATGACCTGTTATTTATCCTGACCAACCCTACGGTCTCACTCCCAAATCTGATGACTGAACTAGAGAAGTATGGGAGGTTTTCGAACTTTAAAATAAACTTCCAGAAATCAGAAGCTCTGAACCTCACGGTTCCCTTGCCGACGCTGGCGGGTCTCCAGGCAGCTTTTCCTTTCCGCTGGCCCCCTTCTCATATCACTTACCTATGGACCAAATTACCTGCACTGGTAAATAAGGTTTTTGAGCTGAATTTCCCACCCCTGCTCTCAGTAATCCGCGGGGATCTAGCCAAGTGGTCGGGTCGTACGCTCTCATGGTTCGGGAGAAACAGCGTCCTCAAGATGAATGTCCTCCCGCACCTACTGTTCCAGACCTTGCCAGTGCATATCCCAACGACGTTTCTGAAACAGGTTAGGAGAGAGTTCACATCCTTTTTGTGGGCGCGTGGATCACACAGGCTGAGCAAATCCTTACTAGCGCTTCCCAAAGCCCACGGGGGGATCGGGTTTCCAGATCCTGCCCGCTATCACCTAGCAGTGCACATGGCCAGGGCATTCGAATGGTGTAACGTCTCCTCAGACAAACGGTGGTTACAACTGGAACAGGATGGCTCCTCTTTGCCGCTGGCGGGCCTACTGTGGACAACACAATAATTGCCTAGAGCAATCCTTCACCATCCTCTCATGGGAACCACAATCCGCATACTCAAAATGTCGCCCACAGTACTCCCAGATAGTGTATCCCCATCGTTGCTGACCCCAGTGGTGGGAGACTCCAACTTTGCGCCCGGCCTAGAGGACAGCTCCTTCTTGCGTCTCGTGTCAGCGAACAAATTCAGACAGGGACATTTCATGCCCCGGCGGTTTTCGATAAACCTAGAGACATTGGCCATCCTAGTTACACCTCCTCTTCTACGCTGGCAGGCACTTCAACTGCGTAGCTACCTCACTAAGTTGAACAACTCCCCTCCCCCGCGCACAGACCAAACGCCGTTTGAGGATATCTGTTTGGTGGGCGGGTGCGTTGACCATGGTCTGTCCACAGCCCATGCCCTCTTGCTGCTGACGACTCATACACCCAATCCGGGCTTTCTGGCAAAATGGGCGAGGGACCTATCAACCACCTTCTCGCAAGACCAAAAAGACTACATACTACATTTTGCTCATAAAGCCTCTACTGCCTCTGCTACCCAGGAAACTGGGTACAAGATACTTACCAGATGGTACTTCGTACCCTCTAGACTGCACAAAATGTACCCCAAAACTCCGCCAACATATTGGAGATGTGGTCAGGCGGAGGGAACTATCCTCCACACTTTCTGGTCATGCCCTAGCCTTAGGGACTATTGGGAGGCAGTCATAAGGATTATAAAACACCTGACGGGAGTGTCTCTGGCTGGGGACCCAGCCGCCCTGTTGCTCCACAGGTCCACCCTGTCTAGGACCAAATACCGCGCCTCTCTGCTCATCCACCTGGTAAATGCTGCCAGGGCCTGTATACCGCTGCGATGGAAAAGCTCCAGCCCACCCACGGTCACAATGTGGCTACGTAAAGTGGACGAAACACGAGTTATGGAGGAGCTAACTGCGGCACTACACCACACAGACGGCAAATTTCGGAAAACATGGTTCTATTGGCTGGAGTACCTTTTACTCCCCAGAGTACGGTGCACTCATGGTAGTATGAGACATAATACCGCTCCGGGGGGATACAAAACCAGGAGACCTTAACCTTAGCCTGACGCGCCGACCCCAGAGGGCCGGTACAGCGCTATCCTCTCACCTGCCGGGACCCGACCGAATGTCGATTCCATGTTACTTCTACGACAACCCTTACTGTGACCACACCCTTCCCTTCTCTCCTGCTTTACTCCAGAATCCTTCTCTGTCGTTTTTCTAACTCCTCCTCTCTCTTTGGGTTGACTGCACCGAGACGTCGGCATAGCATATATCTAGTTACTTTGCACACCTGTGTAAGTCAGAGCTAGCATGAATCTTTACACAGCATAGTGGTTGCGCCACACCCAAGGATAGGGGCGCTGGTGCATGATCTCTATTTTCTTGATACTATTAACAAGCCGGGTCGGTGACAGGTCTGCAGATAGGAAGCAGGGTTTCGGGAAGCAGGGTTTTCAGTCAGGTGCAGGCGACGCAATACTGAGCCAGCTTCCTGACTGCAGGGAGGGCCTAAATACCCTCCCAGGAAGCACCAGGTGATGGGATGATCAGTAACAGCTGGGGCACACCCGCAGGTGAGTACTGGGGCTGCAGGTTCCTTACAGTCCGTGGCTGCTGGAGACACCCGCAGGCGAGCACAGGAACTGCAGGACCTGGCTCCAGCACCACCTGGGGGTGCTCTGGATCCTGACAACTACACAACACCAGTAGAATTGTCCAATCCTATTGACACTCTGCGTGTTAATGCTGCTTTCCAATGTATTGTATTGCACGGCTCAACCCTTTTGTCTTTACGTTTCTACTGTTTATACTAATGTAAATCTCAAATTATTCACGTTAAGGTCACTGCAAAGGACAAGGGGGCACTCTTTGCGTCTGAAGGAAAGTAGGTTTAACCTTTGCATACCGAAAGGATTCTTCACAGTTAGAGCTGTGAAAATGTGGAATAGACTCCCCCAGGAGCTTGTTCCGGCTAGCTCTGTTAATTGTTTTAAAAAACATCTGGATGTATTCCTAAATGCACAGAATATTACTGGATATTGAGTTCTTAGAGGTATATTAAGCATCAGAGATTGTTGATCCAGGGAATATCCGATTACCTTATGGGATCAGGAAGGAATTTTTTTCCCCTGTTGGAGCAAATTGAACCGTGCTATATTGGTTTTTTTTTGCCTTCCTCTGGATCAACATTGGGTAATTGTGGGCATCGTGTTCTGTTTAGGCTTTTTTTTTTTCCTCTTTGTATCTCTATAGGTTGGACTCGATGGACTTGTGTCTTTTTTTCAACCTGACTAACTATGTAACTATGCCTAGCGTCAGGAGTAAGGAGCTTAGAATTTTTTTCTCTGGGATTCTTCTTCCCTTTTCCTTTTTTTTTTTTTTTTTGGTTGAATCTTCAAGCAACTGCCGGCTGGATGACATGCTGGATGTGCATAGATCCTTGTAGTCCGACCCAGTCTGGCCTACGAGCATATGCAGACTCTGCTCCAGTGGGTCGGCTGCGCCTACTCTATCCCATAGAGTGGCCTGTGGGAGTCTTCCCGGTGAGGTGCATGTGACTGGGGGTCTCGGCTGCCCAGTCACAGTATCCTTCACAGGCAGGCGGCACCCGGCTACGGTCAGGTGGCGTTTCGCCATCCCTGCAGGACCCTGGTATTGGATGCGGTTTTGTTCGCACACTTGGCATTGACGCTCCCAGTTTACTGGTGCAATTTGTGCTTCCCAGGGTCTTCTCCTGCGTCATCTAGGAGGTGAGTATGCTGGCTGGGGGTCTGTCGTAGACCTGCGCAGGGTGGCTTGTGCTGTGGCCATTGGAAGGTCCGGGCCTGCTGCAGTCCGCGGTGGTTGTTACTGGGACACCGCAGTCGTGCAGATGGAGGATGGCTGGTTGGGGACAGCGCCTCTGGGCAGCGAGGTGCCACCTCTGCACTGGTGGTGGCTGCAAGTGCGGCCGCGTGGCTGAAAAGATTTAGTCCCAGGCTTTTGCAGCCTAGCGGGAAATGGGTGGTAGGCCCCCTCCGCGGGGCCATGGCTTGGGCAGTTGGTGCCGGTCCGCTGGGGCCGCGGTGCTGAGAGGCCCGCGGCCGGAAATTTAGTCCCCGGCTTTTGCGGCCTAGCGGGAAACTGATGGTAGGCCCCCTCCGCGGGGCCTTGGCTCGGGTGTTTGATGCCGGCCTGCTGGGGCCATGGTGCTAAAAGGCAGATTACCGTAGTTGCGTCCCGTGGCCGAAAATTTAGTCCCCGGCTTGCAGCCTAGCCTGCTCGGCCGCTTTTTGCTCCCTGGGAGGGATTTCTGCTGGGGGTCCCAGTCCGTAGCGGACCACGGTGAGGTGGCAGAGCTCCACAGTCTCATGTGGTGGGCTGCATGTGCGGCACATGGCCCTGAATCTAGTCTGTGGCCTGATCGGGCATGGGCGGCCGCCATTTTGGTTTTGGGCAGCTGATCTAACTGGTTGTCTCACTTTCCCCTTTGTGTCCTGAGGGGATCTGGGGGCATGGTGAGGTGGTCCTGTCTGCCCTGGAAGGGCCAGGCCTGCTGCAGGCCGCAGGGTTTGTCAGCTGTTTTTTGGGTCACTGCCTGGTGCTGGGGAGTGTTTGGACGCCATACTGGGTGTGTGAGTACTCAGTGCTGGGTGGTCTCCGGGACGTTTTCCTGGAGGGTGCTGCGGTTTTGGCGCGCACGCATGAAAATAACTCTGGGGCCCTTATGCTCCTGGTTCTGGCCTCTGCTTTGGTCTCTCAGACTGACAGAATGGGCAAAGATGTTGCTGCAGGGGCTTGCGGAGGAAATTGTCTCTCCCGCTTATGTGGAATTGACGGTACAACTGGTGCAGGGCCTTCGGTATGTCTGCAACTCGCCCCTGGTACCGGACCTGTCAGTGTCGGCGGTTACGCTTCGCCGGTTGCTTTGAGTTAAGTGCTGGTCGGCTGATCAGGCTTCCACAAAAGCTCTGACGGAGCTTCCCTTTAACGGGGACGGTTTATTCGGTACCTCAGATAAGATTATTGAGGATTTGACGGGGGGTGAGAGTACCTTCTTGCCTCAGCTGCGGAAGAAGGAACAGCGACGGAAGCCGGATCCCTCCTTTTCCCTCCCAGCCTGCCGAGCGTCCCTGGCGGCCTCAGTCTGCCAATCCCACCGGCGAGCCCTCGTCCGCATGAAGGTTGGACCCCATCTCTGGGTCCCAGGGTGAGGGGGCGCCTTCGGCTCTTGGCGGATTTTTCAGTGGCTCACGTCTCCGACGCCTGGGCGCAGGAGCTGGTTTCTTCGGTTTACAAGATCGAATTTCTGTCCCATCCCGGGAACTGTTTTTTTCCCGTCCAACTCTTGACCTACCCTCCGCGATTGGCGGATCTTACCGCGTTGTGGCGGACCTTTTGTCCCGGGGGGTGGTGTGCCGGTTCCGTCCTCAGAAAGGTTCACGTAATTTTATTCCAACCCGTTTACCGGGCCCAAAAAAGAGGGGGTTCGGCCCATCCCGGACCTCAAACGCTTGACTTCTTTGGTGCAGGTCCGTCAGTTTCGGATGGAGCCGATCAGGTCCGTAGTGGCATATCTCCGTCAGGGGAATCTGCTGGCCTCCATCGACATAAAAGATGCCTACCTTCATGTGCCCGTTTGTGTCATCATCGATATCTTCGTTTCAAGGTGGGGGACGAGCACTTCCAGTTTGTGGCACTGCCTTTCGGCCTGGCGTCGTCCCCGCGGGCGTTCAACGAGGTGTTAGCCCCGAATCTGGTGCTGTTGTGTTGCCGGGGGTACTCGTTCGTGGGTTATCTGGACGATCTTCTGCGGGCGGAGACGTGTTCTTCTCAGGTGATTGCTCTAGAGCTCGCTGTGCGGTCCTTGGAGTAGTTCGGATTTCTCCTGAACTTCCGGAAGTCGTGTCTGGTGCCTTTCCCATGACTGGAGTGTCTGGGCTTGGTTCTGGACACCGTTGCGGCACGAGTTTTTTCTCTCCCTCAGGATGAACTTCTGAAACTCCGTTCTAGCGTATGTCTGTTGCGGACGTGCCGGTGGTTGTCCTTTTTCGCTTTTGCATGCAGGTCCTGGGCCTCATGGTGGCCTCCTTCGAGGCAGTGCCTTTGCACAGCACCACACCAGGCCTCTTCAGAGGGACATCGTGTTACAGTGGGACTAGTCTCCCCTATCGCTGGACAGGGAACTTCGAGTGTCTCGGGAGGCGAGGGCTTCCCTGCAGTGTTGGCTTCAATCTCCAGCCTTGTTGCGGGGGAAGTCTTTCCTACCCATGTACGCGGACGTGGTTCAGCTGGTGGTGGACGCCCCGTGGCAGCTGCCCCAGCGTCCGGATCTTCTGTCCCTTACAGGGGTACAGGTACTCCTAGAATGAGATCCTAATAGGTTGGACTTGATGGACTAATGTCTTTATTCAACCTCAAATACTATGTAACTATGTAACTATGTAACTATGGACCTGTGTTCCGTTCTTCCTTACAGTCGCTGGCTTTGACGGCGTGGCTGTTGGAAGCCAGGTCCTGGAGGACCGGGGGTTGTCGGATGCGGTAATTTCCATGATGCTCAGGGCGCGCAAAGCGGTTTCTAGGTAGATATACCGTCGCACGTGGGGGGCCTGCTTTGCCTGGTGGGAGGCTCTGTCCCCGCATTTTTGTTCTCGGTCAGCAGACTTATTGCGTTTTTGCAGCGTGGGGTGGCTCAGGGGTTGGCCTTCAGCACGGTGTAGGGCCCAATTTCTGCATTGGCTGTGCTTTTCCAACGGCTCTTGGCGTCTAACACCTTGGCTCGACCTTTTGTTCAGGGGCTTACGCGTATTGCTCTCCCTGTCCACTCGCCTTTGGCGCCGTGGGATCTGAATTTGGTGCTTTCAGTGTTGCAGGACTCTCCTTTGAGCTTCTACGGGAGACTCCGCTTCTGTCTTTGTGGCATTTTTGGTTGCCATTGCTTCCGTTCGCTGGGTTTCTGAGTTGGCTGCTTTGTCCTGCAAGTCACCGTTGCTCTTTCTTCATACGGAACAGGCTGTTCTCCGTCCTCGGCCGACTTTCCTGCCCAAGGTTGTGTCGGCGTTCCATCTGAATGAGGACATTGTCTTGCCTTCTCTATGCCCGATGGATGGGGTTCTTGCTCTTTGTGTTTATTTGGAAGCTACGGCTTCTTTCCGTGAGTTCTTGCTCACGTGGGGCCTTCGTAAGGGCCGGGCCGCGTCCTCGGCTACCATTTCTCGGTGGATTCATAATGGTGGTGGTCAGGTGTATGCCGTTATGGGGCGCAAGCCTCCCTTTCCTGTCACTGCCCTTTCTGCTAGGGCTGTTGGGGCATCTTGGGCCTTCCGCCATGGTGCCTCTGTTTCTCAGGTTTTAAGGCCGCTCCTTGGTCTTCCATTCACACCTTTGCTTAGTTTTATAAGGTGGATGTTTAGGCATCGGCGGATGCTGGGTTGGGGCGTAAAGTGTTGCAAGCGGCTCTTTCAGGGGTCTTTTGGGAATTTTCGTTGTTTTGCCCATCCCTCAGTGTGTTATTGCTTGGTGACGTCCCTACCATACAGGATCTACGATCTGTTGCCCTGTGTCCTTCAATGAACGGGAGAGAAAATAGGACTTTTGTACTCACCTTAAAATCCTTTTCTCTCCGTTCATTGAAGGGCAGAGGTCCGGTGTGTACTCCTAACTGCTTGTTACTTACTGGAGACTTGTCAGCAGGTGGGGGGTTTGGCCACCAGCAGGGGCCGCCCCTAGGCTGTCTTTGTCTTTTGTGTGCCTAGCGTCCTTCTCCTGCAGGTGGTGATATACCCTACCATACAGGATCTACGATCTGTTGCCCTGTGTCCTTCAATGAACGGAGAGAAAAGGATTTTACGGTGAGTATAAAAATCCTATTGTTTCGAATATTGTCCCCATTGATGATTTTGAAGACTGCAATAAGGTCTCTTAAGTGCCTCTTTTCTAAGGATAATACATTTAATTGTTGGAGGCGGTCTTCATAGCTCAGGCCTTCTATCCCGTTAATTAATGTTATGGCCCCTGTTTGAACTCTCAAGCTCTAGGACGTTTTCCTTGAGAGCTGGCGACCAAAATTGCACTGCATACTCAAGATGAGGCGGAACTAATGATTTATATAGTAGTAGTATTATTCTTTTATCCCTTGCTACAATCCCTTTTTTAATGCAGGACAGTATCCTATTTTATTTGTTGACCACAGCTTGGCATTGCATGCTGTTGCCAAATCTGCGATCTATGAGCACCCCCAGGTCTTCATGTCCGTCCCTTCTAATGCAACCTGCCCACATAGTTTGCACACTCGTTCTTTGCACCCATGTGCATTACCTTGCATTTTTCAATGTTAAATCGCATTTGCCAATGTGTAACCCATGCTTCAATTTTATCCAGCTCTTGTTCAAGTTTAGTTATCTCATGTTTGGAATTTTCTGCCCTACAAAGTTTAGTATCTTCAGCAAAAATGGAGGTCGAACTATATATCCCAATCTCTACTCTATATCGTTGATGAATAGGATAAACAAGATTGGTCACAAGACCAACCCCTGGGGCACCCCACTCCTGACTTTTGCCCAATTAGAGGATGAACCATTCATTACTATCCTCTGGGTACATTCTTGCTGCCAGTTTTCCACCCATGTACATACAATTTTCTCCAAACCGATAGACCTAAGTTTCGGAATCAAACGTTTGTGGGGTACTGTATCGAACGCTTTAGCAAAGTCCAGATACACCACATCTACTGGTAATTCTCTGTCTATAATTAATTAATACTGACCTCATAAAAAGTTAATAGATTGGTCTGACAAAAACAGTCCTTCATGAAGCCATGTTGTTTTTACTCATACCAGTTTTATTTGCAAATTCCTGCATATAGTCCCTGATCATGCCTTTGAATATTTTGCACACTATTGACATTAAGCTGACTGGCCTATAGTTACCCAGTAAGCTCTGCTTCCCCTTTTTGTATATTGGGTACCACATATGCTCTCCGCCAATCATCCGGTACCGTACCAGTCATTAGTGTCCATAAAGATTATGTACAGTGGTCTGCCTATGACCTGGCTAAGTTCCTTGAGTACCCACAGATGTAACCCGTCAGGTCCAGGGGATTTGTTTACATTTAATCATTCTAGCCTCTGTACTACTTTGCTCTCCGACACCCACTGAGATACATCAAAACATTTATTATTGGTCCTGCAGCTGGTGCCCTGGGCATTACCCAAGTTCATCTCATCTGTAAAAACGGAAGAAAATAATTTGTTAAACGCATTTGCTTTCTCCCTGTCGCTGGTAGCTAACCTCCTCTTTTTGTGTATGTTCTGTCCTTACCCTTTTGCTATTTATATATTTAAAGCATTTCTTGGGGTTCTGTTTGCTTTCTGTTGCTATCTGCTCTTTTTATTCTATGTTGGCATTCCTAATTGATCTTTTAAATTTTTTTTAAATGCTGTTGCTGACCCCTCAGACTTATATTTTTGAAGGCCTTTTCCTTTGTGTTGTTTTACCTTGCTAGTTAACCACCCTGGTCTAACTTTCATGTTCTTGAATTTATTGGTAAACGGGATGCATTGGCCAATTGTTATTTAAGATTTCCTTGAAACTATTACATTTTTCTTTCATGTGCGTATTCAGGAAGATTGCATCCCAATGTATGTCTCCTAGTAGGATTCTCAGCTTACTAAGTTAGCCTTCCTGAAATTGAGTGTTCGTGTCGTGCCGACATGTCTGTTTAATTTTGAAGATTTATGGGGAAAGTTTCTACGTACAATTATGTGGTCAATCCTGCTGAAAATGTTTTGTGGCGCAGAGTAATACATATAGTCATGAGTGAGTGGCATTCCCTCCAAGTGTCCAAGATCAGGTGTGGACAACATCTCCCTAAATCTCTGCAAATCGGAGGACTGGTTTGCTTGACTAGTGGAGGTTTCTTCCAGCTTAGGATTCAAACTAAGTTGGAGTGTACACATAGAAACAGAAACTTTTTGATGTTGCAAAAGAAGCTCCAAAGGGTGAAAAAGGAAAGGGGACCAAGTAGTATTTGGGACATACAGTAATATGTCAGGGTCATAATTTCCAGTCCTTGCAGAGAGCGTGTAACAAAAGATATCTGCCCTGCGGATCGGTAAGTTGCTTAGTACATTGAAGGGTTACCCCTTTCCTAAAAGCAATCAAAATCCCTCTATTTGGTCAGGGCTGAAGCTAGAAAACCAGAGGGCTGGCGAAGGAATGAGTTTCCTGGAGACAGTATGCCTCTTGACCAGTGAGTTCAAGCCTTAGCTACTCAAAGTTAATGCATTAAGCGCCATGTCATAGGAATTTAAAGAATATCATGCCCAACAGCCAGGTAGGGTTTCCCAAAGGGTCACCAATGTTCAAGATGTGCAGGGGTGTCCTTTCCCCAGTGGGGGAGTCAGGGTGTGGAAGGGATCCAGAGGATAAAAAGGGGTAGAATAGCAAAGGAAGGAGAAGGAAGAAAGAAACAAGAGAAGCAGGGTAAAAACCCCAACAATAAATGTGTGTCCTGAAAAGGGACGAGGATTGGCTAGGAATTGTCTCCCAGTGTAACATGAGGAGTAATCCTGCAGCATGGCGGGTTAGCATGTATCCATCTCAGCCCACAGTATATAGGTCATGGAAATTGTTATATTTGTAGATAACTCTCAAATGAAGAGCCAAAAGTATATAAAAATGCAAGAAATATAATAACATGTGCAAACAATGAGCAAATGGTCAAAGAACCTAAAAAAATGAACAAAAAGTTAGAGTACAGATATTTTGTATAATGCTCAGTAACAACAGAGCAGCAACAAAAATTTGTCTGAAAGAGTAATAACAGTTACATTTACAAGACATCATAATGGTAACAGGCCGCCCTCAAGGGAACACATCCACCTGTTTAATGGGAGGACACCAAGGCTTATCAAGCACATGTCGTATATCGTATTTAAAATATGCCAACTTTACGAAGGGTGCATTAGGGAAAAGAGGGGCATGTTGAGGCGGTGTTCACCACAACCAACAGAGAACCAACTAATCAAATGAAAGAAAGCATAGAAAATACTGAAACGCCATCTGAAAAATAGCAACATTAAACATTTTAGAGAGACTTCAACACAAGCATGCACCTAGCATTAAACATTTTTAAAAAATGCTATTTTTGAACCCTCTTTTGAAGTAATTTATGTGCTAATTTATTATTATCATTAAAGGAGAACTATGGGGTCAGTGTTTTTCCCCATAGTTCTCCTTAGGGTAACGGGAGGACACAAACTAGCGTCCTCCCGTTACCCTAAGCTCAGTATACCACGAGCTACAGCTCGCGGTATACTGAGACGCCGCAGCCGGAGCGGATCCCGACTTAGATGACGGGATCCGCCCAGCTGCGTGAGTGACAGCTGGCTCTGCCTATCTAGAGGCAGAGCCAGCTGTACCCGCCCCCTCCCCCGTCCGTTCCGCCAGTCAGCGCTGGCAGATCGGAGCGGGGAGAGGGGAATCCAGCCCCTCCCCCTGTCACGGCAGAGAGCCGTGACAGGATCGAGAGGTGAGCGAACCCGGTATGTGTTCGCTCACCTCCCGATCTACTGAGCTGTGACAGTCTCATTGTCACAGGTCGGCTAGAACTATGAGGTGAGTGAAAAGCACTCACCTCATAGTTCTCCTTTAATGACAACAAAATATACCAATTAATATGCAAAAAACACAAAGAATAGGACTTTTTTTTTACAACTATAAGGACATACGGCTGTGGCAGCTGAAGTGAAAAGTAAAGGCAAAAAAGCTTTTGCTGCAATGCTCACCTTATCTCTGATGCTGTTTCCCAAAGACTTTCTTCCAGGTTGAATGATTGGCAGGAGACCTTACAAGGCAGCATGGTCAGGCCTGCTCAGTGTCAAGAGTTTACAGATGGTGTGTTTGTCATAAACCACTTAAAGTGTTTTGGATAAAGGATTTGCTGCAATTCAGTGCAGTTCAGGTCATGCCCTATTATGAGAAAGTTTGCATTGTTCATCTTTAATGATCACCTACTGTGCTTAAAATACAGCATGTACATATAATTTTAACACAATGGTGGCATAACCAACCACCTATTGAACAAGCATGAAACACAGCTCTGAGTTTCCAGGGGTTACGTGTCATCCATTCCAGTTAGTATACTTTAACTTTAGCAGTTTGTTTAGCTTAAATGTACAGCTAATTTAATTATGTTTTACACATAGGAAGTAAGTTATAATAGTTCAGTTTCCTAATAGAAAAACTGTTGTTAGTTAGATTTTTTGCATGTTCATAATTTTTAGTGCCAACACAAGTCTTGTGTTTTATTTTTCAGATTCACTTATGCAGAAGCTAGAAGAATACAACATTGTAACACCAATCAGTACGGATTTAAAGGGGAATTTTTTGTCTCATGAAGTGTCAAGAGGGCACAGGGCTCGATTTCCAAGGAATGCTGAAGATGCCAATTATGAATCCAGTGATAAGATCTATTATAATGTTACTATTTTTGGCAAAGAGTTTCATCTAAGGTTAAAGCTGAATGCTAAACTAATTGCACCTGGAGCTACAATAGAGTGGGAGGAAGATTCCATTGTGTTTCCAATAGAACATCATCATAAAAACTGCCTGTATGTTGGAGATATAACAGATCTGGCCAATGCCTCTGTTGCCATTAGCAACTGTGATGGACTGGTAAGTTACATATTAAAAAATTAAAGGCATCTATTAAAGTATCTTCACATGTCAGTACAAAATAAGCATTTTATTTATTTTTTTAAACTTCATGTCAAGTTTAAAACTGTATGCCTACATTTTTGTAAATGATTATTAGTCCATTATTGTTGTGTTAATGTATATATTAATTTAAAGCCTTTTCAAATAGATTTTCCCCCCTATAAAATAACAGTCAATTCTTGGTTTTTACTCTCTATGTAGTAGCTCAAAGAGGTCTACCTCTCATCATATAGAGTAATTTAACCTTATACTTTCTGATGCTTATATTGAGTGGTCAAACAATTCTAACCATGCCAATATAATAGCTGTCATAGGTGTACCATTATATTCGTACTGCTACAGTATGATACTACTAAAGTGGGCATGGTCATATGGGCCCTGATTTACTAAAGGACTAGACCATGCTCCCACAACAGATTTGAACTATGTAAGTGAATTTTTCACTTATCTTTTAGGGTTTACTAACCTATCTTTTATAGGTTAGGGCTTTTCACCATAGTTTTCCTAAGGGTAACTGGAGGACACAAACTAGTGTCCTCCCGTCACCCAAAGCTAAGTATACCGCGAGCTACAGCTGAGACGCCGGAGCGGATCCCGACAATTATGTCTGGATCCACCCAGCTGCGTGAGTGACAGCTGGCTCTGCCTATCTAGAGGCAGAGCCAGTTGTACCCGCCCCGTCCGTTCCGCCAGTCAGCGCTGGAGGATCGGACAGGGGAGGGGGGAATCCAGTCCCTCCCCTGTCACGGCTCTCTACCGGCACAGGATCCAGAAGTGAGCGAGCGCCAGTATGTGTTCGCTCACTTCCCGATCTACTGAGCCGACATTTCATTGTCACAGGTCGGCTCAGATTATGAAGCTGAGTGAAAATCACTCACCTCATAATTCTCCTTTTAATGAATTAGATTAGATGATTGAAGTCAGCACAATTCACCCCATTCACTAGACTAAGAGGAAATTTACTTTACAAAGAACATTTACTATACAAAAAGAAAATTCACTTAGTTTAGTGCATGAGGTAAAGATGTGATATTTTTTATTTTTTTTTGCACAGGATTGGGTATTCTTTGCAAAGTACATTTTTACTCTGTTTCACCTCAATCACAAAGATAAGTGAAAATTCACTCTGATAGTGAACATGCTTTTTTCTTTAGTAAATCAACCCTAGGGATTTCACTATGTACTTTAAATACTTGAACCAGCACCTTGCCAAGTTCTGTATAAAATAGCAAGGGAGATACTGCCTGTCTCATTGCAAATCTGTCTGAAAAAAACTTTTATTCAATGTGCTAGATTTCACAAATTGAGAATTTGAACCAGTAAATGAAATATGTCATAGCATTCATGGTTATCACATGCACACTTTCTCTGTGGACTAGACACTGTATCGCATACCTGGTAGAGGACCAAGTTGTTAAGGAGGCCTCCTTTGCAACACTTGTCCCACACCCCTGAGAGTGGAGTCAGGGAGTGAGAGGACAGAGCAGCACCGGTGCCAGAGGGTGTAGGGCACTGTGCCTGGGTAAGTCCAGAAGTTGGTCTCCAAGGAAGCAGGTGAGGATGCAGCCGGAAGGACAGCGAGGAACACTGTTGGAGCAAGATGGAGTCAGGCAGGCCAGGGTGAACACCAATTTGGCAACGAAGTACAAGAGCGGCAGGCCGAAGAATAGTCCAGGAACAAGCAGAGGTGAGGGGCAGGCAGCAGTCTGGTGTAGTCAAAAGGAGATCCAGGTCAAGGCAGCAGAACACAGGAACAGGCAGGAACACACACACACACCATTCAGCATATGATCCATAGAACAGGCAGGTTTAAATAGAGCCATCTATCCAGGGGAGCTGCGCCATATCTTGTGCGCCACATTAGCTCGTCTTTGCACGCAAGTGCCGTTGGACGTGCATGCGCGTTATTGCATGTTCCCCCCAAATGTGGAAGACAGGCCTAAGCACATGCACAGAAGCACCCAAACTGCCAGGTGTAGTCTTACACACTGACTACTTTAACAAGAAAGTTGGATAGCAACCTTAAAATTTGTGCAAAGGCTCCAGGAACTGGACCTTGCATGGCCTCGGTACCATCAGCACAGATGTCAGTTTATTACTTCCAGTCTGGATCATAAGTGGAGAATAGGTTGTCAATTTTTTCATAGATATCTGGTCCAGTAGTTTTCAGATCACTACAGATCAAAGTTTAAAACGGCACAGCTAACCCACTATCGTGAACCTGAAAAGCTAAATAAGGTGATTATTTAAGTGTACACATCCCTTATTTACATTTTCAGCAATTGGTAGGCTTCTCCTTAACTGGCAATGTGGAAGCTTACATTAAGGGGTCTATTCACGAAGCTGCCATAGGATCTAGCTGTAGCTTTGGCCAATGCTTCGGCCCCAGGACCCCTTTGGTTCAGTAGAACCGAAGGGCTGTTGTACGGACTATTCACTATAGCCCGCACAGCTCCCGAACTTGGCCACACACACACACACACACACACACACACACACACACACACACACACACCATTCAGCATATGATCCATCGGTCATTCACTCGGCCAATTTTCAGCAATTGGTAGGCTTCTCAACTGGCAATGTGGAAACTTACATGAAGGTCTATTCACGAAGCTGTTATTCTGACACAGAGCCGTGTCAGAATAGAAAAAAAAATTAATTCGTTTTTGGCCATAGGAATGCATTGCTAGATTTCTATTGGCTATTTCAATTTGCAATAGCAAACTAGCATTGCACCCGCCCTAGCAAACTAGCATTGCACCCGCACCCGCGGGTAAAATAGCTAGTTTGCTATCGGCTATTCAAATTGAAATAGCCAATAGAAATCTAGCAATGCATTCCTATGGCCAACATTTTGTATTTTTGCTTCTATTCTGACACGGCTCCGTGTCAGAATAAAGAAAAAATTAAAAAAGCAGTGTTTCTCTCCTTGGCGGCCGGGAGCGGGAGATTCCCGGAGCGCCCGGGAGTTTTTTGTTTTTTTTTGGATGGCAGCAGAACCGCCGGCCAATAGAAAACAGTTGGGCGGAGATAGCTGTCATTGCTAGCTCCGCACAATCGTTTTCTATTTTTTTTTCTACTTTTTAAACTATTTCTGTTCTGCTCGGTACCACAGAGGGACCGAGCAGAACAGCCGAGCCGAATGCCGCTCAGCGGCATTTGGCTATTCACTCACTGCTGTTCGGCATCTATAAGAATAAACTGAACAGCAGCGAGTAGCCTGCAGGAGGTTCGGCTTAGCCGATCCAGATGTTGGATCGGCTGAGTCGAACTCCTTCTGCACTTCGGGTCGGCCGAACATGCTGAGCATGTTCGGCCAACCCGAAGCCACCCAATGTACGGCTGATTTCAGCCGATATACAGCTGAAATCAGCCGTACCAGCCTGAAGTGAATAGCCTTCGGCTCACTTCGCTTTAGGTCGGTCATTCACTCGGCTGCCTACGGCAGCTTAGTGAATAGACCCCTAAGGGTTTTGTCTGTTTGCTTGTTGTTTTTAAAGAATGGGGTTTATCGCACATCTCCTAGATTTTTTTTTTAGATGTCTGTTAAAGTGGTTACATGAGTTATTACTACATAGTAGATAAGGTTGAATAAAGACACAGATCCATTCAGTTCAACCTATGTGTGTGTGTGTGTATGTATACATGTCTTTAATAGTTCCCATATCCTTTTATTTTTAGTGAATTTAGAAACACATCTAAGAATTTCTTGAATATATCAATGCAATTGGCGGATACCACTGTCCGTGAAAGGGAAATCCACATTTTTACTGTTCTCGCATTAAAAAAACCCTTGTGCAGTCTAAGATTAAACCGCCTATCATCCAACCTCTTGTGTCCTCATTAGAGTTCTTAGTCTTAACAATTTATTCCCCATTAATGAATTTAAATAGAACAAGTTTAATTTCTGGAGGTGATCTAAATAATCCAGGCCTTCCATCCCCGGTATTGCCCCATGTTGCCCATCTATGAACTCCCTCAAGTTCAAGCACATCCCTCAGGATTGGTTATCAAAACTAAACCGCATACTCAAGGTGTGCCCAAACATGTTATTTGTAAAGTGATAGATTTATGTTTTTATCTCTTGCAAAAAATGCCTCTTTTAGTGCAGGATAGTATTCAGCTGGCTTTTCTAGCTGCTGGTTGGCATTGCATGCTATTGATGAATCTTTGGTCTATGAGGACTCCAGGTCTTTCTCCATGTTCAACTTTCCAAGAAGAGCACCTCCTGGATGGTAATTTGCATGCATGTTCTTATCCCGCATATCTTTGTATTTTTCAAAAGGTTTTAAAGCTATTTCAAGTGCCAATTAAATCACTTACATGGATGCTGCTCCTTGATGTTTAAAAGTTTTAGATTCCTGCAGAATCAGCTGGTCCCCTGAGCACTGTCCCTAATATCCTGTTTTGGGGTAGCGCCATATAGGCTCAATCCAAGTGGAAATTGTGAGGTTGCAGTTCAAAATGGATCGTACATCTTGGGATCCCCAGAATAGAAAGAAAGTGCCACAAGGTGTAAGGAATAACTGGTTGTAGGAGGAGATTGGACTGGAACAAAAGCTGGTTGCGGTAGAAGTAGTGGCACAGGGGGCACCCAGGAGACTTGTAGTTGCTCAAAATATGCAGTACGTTTCTGCATAAATCACATCACAGAGCTTCATTAGATTCCTGGGCTTCCAATCATTGGGAAAGACCCTGGATGTGTTCATCAGGAAGAAGCAGCTGGGTCCATGGCCCAAGCAAATTGTCAGGATTCTGATTCGAGGATATGGAGTCAGGATCCTGACACCGCTAATCCTGACAGGAAACAAGCTAAGCGTTGGTACATGAAGGTGACAGAACAGTAGCTTGAAAGCAAACAGGGACTCGGTAACTAGCTTGCAAAAGTGTTGCTCGGGCAGTGAGCTATGAGCAGCACTGAATTTAATTAAGGTGAGCAATGGGAAAGAACCACTGGAATGTCCACAAACTGACAGTACTGATTGGCTGAAAAGCTGCATAAGAATCAGCAGGTGAGATCGGGCAATGCCTATAGCTGACAGACAAGTGGAAGATCAATGAAGGAACAAAGCACAGCCACTGAAGTCAGTGGGGAGGAAGGCCAGCCTCCTCCCCATTGACTATGGGCCCTGGCCTGGATTAAGGTTTTAAATTGCCAGTTGGGCTAGTACTGTATCTTGTCCCTGACCTAACATCTGAACTCCTCTATGGAACTTCCATAAGGGCTTATTTAGCGCTATACCCACTGGCTGAAATGTGGACCAGCGGGACTTATTATCAAACTCATGGTACTCTTGGATGGACATTTTGTGTGCCATGTTCTGCTGGCACCACTAAGTCTGAACTGCTTTCCCCATACACTAGGCTCCCTGCAGAGATAACTACATCTTCCACCCTGATGAGCATGCTGACATGATCACCTTAATCCTTTCATCGTTAACCTTTTTTAATAATCCCTTTATCGTTAACCTTTTCAGTTATTTCCCATATAAATTTCATTAAATTAACGTCATCTTACCTAGGGGAGGTGGGATCTGTGAGCTATAAAATGTGTGTTGTTGCTCAATAAAGTGTTCACACATTTCTTCCCCTACATTGTGTCCTGACCAGTGACTGGATTGTATGCAGCTGAGAGAGAGTGTGGTGTGCGTGCAGAACTGTACTGGAACTACAAGTAGCAGAACAGCTAGCTACAGATCTGTGACACACGTTTTTAAAACTACACATAACAGATTATCTGCAATGCTGATTTGTGACAGTAGTGACAGGGAGATTCGAACCAGGTGAGATAGGTCTCCTCTTTCGCTGGACAGGGTAATTAGTCTTTGATCCCAGACCAAGGCATCCATCCTATGGCGGCCCCTGATTCCATTGTGTGCTCTAGACCGCTCCTTCCAGCCTCTCTGTTGGATAATACTCAACAGTAACACAAGCCTCTTCTGGATGTTATAGGATACAAGATTGTAAGTCGGTCTGCTGTCTGCACTGCACTTATCAGCTGGAAGGTCAAGCTATGGCTGTCTCTGGTGCGTTATTCTCATCAGCTGGAGAGTAATTTGGCCATAACCTAGTTAAGGTGCTTGAATGCATTTTTAAAATTGAACTCCTGAGTTAAGTGTCTTTTTAAATGCTCTGTGGCAGCTTCCAAATTGACTGAACTTTCTATCTTAGGGCCCAATCCCACATCCCGCTTCTTATTTTCTGGCTGTAATGACACACACTCTAAAGTTAAGGAGTCTTTCTAAGGAGTTAATTCCTACCATTGTTCAGGCTTGTAAACCATCATTCTCTGAGGTTATAACTGGAAGGCTTACCTTAAATGGTGTGAATCTCTTGGTTTTAGCCATTGGACCTATTATCTCTCATGGGTCTTGAGCGTCGTTCAAAATCGCATAGATCAGTGCTTAGCTCTGAGCACCATTAAAGGAAAAGACTTAGCTGAGCGACAAGCACTCATCTTTCAATCTATATACAGTAGGTGGCATGTGACACCTGTATTGTCACATGCCGGTTCTAAGTATTGGGAAGAGTACATTTCACTCTCCCAATACTTCTCCTTTAAGATGTTTCATGGAAGGTTGCTTTCCCTTCATTAGTTTCGGTATTCGGATTTGTCCTTTTCGTTATTTTCGGATGCATTAAACGATATTTACGAGCACAAATTTGTTGCAGAAAAGTGACATGTTCACTTTTATTATTAACACAACACAGGTTTTTGACTCGTCTTTTATTAAAAAAACGCAAAAAAGTCCATCAATGCAATCCAAAAGTTAATCACACCAGCTGCAAAATGACAGCTCTGCTCCCCAATGTAATCAAAGTGACTTGCACCGCCCCTCTTATTACATTTCATAGGGGTTAGAAAGCTGTCAATGTAAAACAAGGGGCGGAGTGAGTCATGTGATGTCATTGAGCAGAGCTGTCATTTTGTGGCCAGTGTTTGTCAGGGTTGGACGTGTGGCGGGCGGTGGGAATTATGTCTTTCAGCGAGTCAGCAGCAGTCATAAAAGACTTGTCAAAAACCTGTGTGGTTTTTTTTTTTTTTAAATACATTTTTTTTACAGTGTTGTGTGTTTATTCACAATTTTTCTGTTTATTTGGTGAATGATTAGGAGTAACAACTACCCCTTACTCATTCACGAGGGCGGGGCTGACATCTGGGTTCCCCCTTCATTAGATGGGGCAACCAGATTCCTATAGGCCCCCTGCCTGCCGGGCCTTGTCCTCATCAAGCTGCTGCTTGGATCAAGGATATGGTAAGGGATTTTAGGGGGGACCCCATGCTTTCTTTTTTTGGCATTGGGGAGGGGACTCCATACTGTTTTTTTAAATTTTAATGTTTAAAAACAAAAGTTTATTCCGTATGACATTTGGAAAAAAAATTGGATGCATTTTGGATAAGTTCAGATTCGTTATTTCTTCCATCAGGAAATGTGAATGCATCCCAATGTCCGAATTTGCCGATATTCATCCCAATTTCAATAGAAAAACAAAACGAATCGCACATGCCTAGTGGCCAAACCTCCTAGAGGCAACAACTATACCCACATTTTTAAGAATAGAGTCCTGTGTCTTCCAATGAGCTACAAGAAAAGTTATTTATCAGCTTATTGTTTCTGCAAGTTATTTTTATCTGGTTCTTTTCTTTCTGATACTGTGTTGTACATAAAACTTTTTTTTATTTCTACTAACATTTAATTTATCAGGAAAAACTTTCATTAGATCTACTTGGGCAGAGTTCCTGAAAACCTGTTCTAAAAAATGAACTGAACTGAAATATACAAAAAATATATTGTGTTGAGAAAAGTGAAATTAAAAAGTGCAATGGTATTGCTACAGTCACCCTATTAAGTTTGGAAAATGGTTAAAAAGATTAAGCCAAACATTTTTCTTCTTAGTTTGGGACAGAGTTTCTCTAATGCAACCTGCTCTTCGAGGTTCCATTAGAGAGATTTACACTCACTTCCTCTCCTGGTTACATTGTACCTGAAACAAAGCGAGGGGTACTCTTCAAAAAGCAACACAGAAAAAAAAAATGTCCTTTGGCAGTTGGGAAAAGCTAGGACACCTGTCAAATATTTATTTCTGTGAGTGTCCTTGTTGCAGATCCTCCACTTCCTGTCTGCTGAAACCATGGTCATCAGGAAAGGAAGTAAAGGAAAATTTCTCCTATGGAGCCCCACATAGCAGTAAAAACATCACAGTTGCTTTAATTTCAACACGCTATCCAAAACAAGAAAACTTTTTTTTGTCTTGACCTTGTAATCAGGAGAGGAAATGAGAATAAATCTCTCTAACGGAACCTCGAAGAGCAGGTTCCATTAGAAAAACTATCCCAAGCTAAGAAGAAAAATGTTTGGCTTGACCTACACTTTTAAGGGCTAATTTATGAATACACCACTACCACCACTAGATGGAGTCAAGGAGCATAGGAAATTCCTATGCTACTCAGAGCCATCTAGATGCCGTAGTGCCTTGTAAATGGCATTTGCCCCAGTTGGGTGGAAGATTTATAACTCTGACCCAAAGTCTTTTTCCTGATTTATGCTACTGTTATGTGCTGAAAACTTCATAACTAACTTAAGGGGTTATTCACTAAGCTGCCAAATGAGAAGTTGGCATTCGGCTATTCACTTTGGCTCTGCACGGCTGATTCCAGCCATACATCAGCTAAAATCAGCTGCCTTCGGCATAAACAATGTACAGAAATATATTTTTTTTTAAAACAGCGTGGGGTCCCCCTCCTGATCCATACCAGACCCTTTAGGTCTGTAGGAATGTTAGGAGGGACCCCTATTTAAAAAAAAATTGTGGGGTTCCCCCCAAAAGTCATACCAGGCTCTTTAGGAATTTTAAGGAGGAACCCCACCCCCCAAAATGGAAAAAAAAAACATTGGGTCCGCCGCCCTAAAATTCCTAACCAGACCCTTGATCAGAGCACAGGCCTGGCAGGGCAGGTGGGGGGGGCAAGCGAGCGCCTCCCCCCTTCCTGCCATACCAGGCTACATGCCCTCGGCACTCCAGGGTTCCCTCTGGAAAAGCACCTTGTCCCCATGCCAATGTCAAGAAACGCCTCTTCCCCACAAGCCCTCGGGCGTTGGATGTGGGGGTCTGTGGGCAGGGGGCCTTTTTTGCATTGGAGTACTCCTTTAATAAAGGGGCACCCAGATGCTGCCCCCCTTTGTGAATGAGTAATGGGTACTTGTACCCCCTACTCATTCACTAAAGGGTTAAATACAAATGTAAATAGAGACCAGACTTTTGAAAAAAAACATTTAATTGAACAAAAACACAATAAAAATCTTTGACAATTGCTTTATTAATAAAAAAGAAAAATCCCAAAAATGTCTTCAACGATGTAATCCAAGATCAATCACGATGCTTATTTAGCGCTATACCCACTGGCTGAAATGTGGACCAGCGGGACTTATTATCAAACTCATGGTACTCTTGGATGGACATTTTGTGTGCCATGTTCTGCTGGCACCACTAAGTCTGAACTGCTTTCCCCATACACTAGGCTCCCTGCAGAGATAACTACATCTTCCACCCTGATGAGCATGCTGACATGATCACCTTAATCCTTTCATCGTTAACCTTTTTTAATAATCCCTTTATCGTTAACCTTTTCAGTTATTTCCCATATAAATTTCATTAAATTAACGTCATCTTACCTAGGGGAGGTGGGATCTGTGAGCTATAAAATGTGTGTTGTTGCTCAATAAAGTGTTCACACATTTCTTCCCCTACATTGTGTCCTGACCAGTGACTGGATTGTATGCAGCTGAGAGAGAGTGTGGTGTGCGTGCAGAACTGTACTGGAACTACAAGTAGCAGAACAGCTAGCTACAGATCTGTGACACACGTTTTTAAAACTACACATAACAGATTATCTGCAATGCTGATTTGTGACAGTAGTGACAGGGAGATTCGAACCAGGTGAGATAGGTCTCCTCTTTCGCTGGACAGGGTAATTAGTCTTTGATCCCAGACCAAGGCATCCATCCTATGGCGGCCCCTGATTCCATTGTGTGCTCTAGACCGCTCCTTCCAGCCTCTCTGTTGGATAATACTCAACAGTAACACAAGCCTCTTCTGGATGTTATAGGATACAAGATTGTAAGTCGGTCTGCTGTCTGCACTGCACTTATCAGCTGGAAGGTCAAGCTATGGCTGTCTCTGGTGCGTTATTCTCATCAGCTGGAGAGTAATTTGGCCATAACCTAGTTAAGGTGCTTGAATGCATTTTTAAAATTGAACTCCTGAGTTAAGTGTCTTTTTAAATGCTCTGTGGCAGCTTCCAAATTGACTGAACTTTCTATCTTAGGGCCCAATCCCACATCCCGCTTCTTATTTTCTGGCTGTAATGACACACACTCTAAAGTTAAGGAGTCTTTCTAAGGAGTTAATTCCTACCATTGTTCAGGCTTGTAAACCATCATTCTCTGAGGTTATAACTGGAAGGCTTACCTTAAATGGTGTGAATCTCTTGGTTTTAGCCATTGGACCTATTATCTCTCATGGGTCTTGAGCGTCGTTCAAAATCGCATAGATCAGTGCTTAGCTCTGAGCACCATTAAAGGAAAAGACTTAGCTGAGCGACAAGCACTCATCTTTCAATCTATATACAGTAGGTGGCATGTGACACCTGTATTGTCACATGCCGGTTCTAAGTATTGGGAAGAGTACATTTCACTCTCCCAATACTTCTCCTTTAAGATGTTTCATGGAAGGTTGCTTTCCCTTCATTAGTTTCGGTATTCGGATTTGTCCTTTTCGTTATTTTCGGATGCATTAAACGATATTTACGAGCACAAATTTGTTGCAGAAAAGTGACATGTTCACTTTTATTATTAACACAACACAGGTTTTTGACTCGTCTTTTATTAAAAAAACGCAAAAAAGTCCATCAATGCAATCCAAAAGTTAATCACACCAGCTGCAAAATGACAGCTCTGCTCCCCAATGTAATCAAAGTGACTTGCACCGCCCCTCTTATTACATTTCATAGGGGTTAGAAAGCTGTCAATGTAAAACAAGGGGCGGAGTGAGTCATGTGATGTCATTGAGCAGAGCTGTCATTTTGTGGCCAGTGTTTGTCAGGGTTGGACGTGTGGCGGGCGGTGGGAATTATGTCTTTCAGCGAGTCAGCAGCAGTCATAAAAGACTTGTCAAAAACCTGTGTGGTTTTTTTTTTTTTTAAATACATTTTTTTTACAGTGTTGTGTGTTTATTCACAATTTTTCTGTTTATTTGGTGAATGATTAGGAGTAACAACTACCCCTTACTCATTCACGAGGGCGGGGCTGACATCTGGGTTCCCCCTTCATTAGATGGGGCAACCAGATTCCTATAGGCCCCCTGCCTGCCGGGCCTTGTCCTCATCAAGCTGCTGCTTGGATCAAGGATATGGTAAGGGATTTTAGGGGGGACCCCATGCTTTCTTTTTTTGGCATTGGGGAGGGGACTCCATACTGTTTTTTTAAATTTTAATGTTTAAAAACAAAAGTTTATTCCGTATGACATTTGGAAAAAAAATTGGATGCATTTTGGATAAGTTCAGATTCGTTATTTCTTCCATCAGGAAATGTGAATGCATCCCAATGTCCGAATTTGCCGATATTCATCCCAATTTCAATAGAAAAACAAAACGAATCGCACATGCCTAGTGGCCAAACCTCCTAGAGGCAACAACTATACCCACATTTTTAAGAATAGAGTCCTGTGTCTTCCAATGAGCTACAAGAAAAGTTATTTATCAGCTTATTGTTTCTGCAAGTTATTTTTATCTGGTTCTTTTCTTTCTGATACTGTGTTGTACATAAAACTTTTTTTTATTTCTACTAACATTTAATTTATCAGGAAAAACTTTCATTAGATCTACTTGGGCAGAGTTCCTGAAAACCTGTTCTAAAAAATGAACTGAACTGAAATATACAAAAAATATATTGTGTTGAGAAAAGTGAAATTAAAAAGTGCAATGGTATTGCTACAGTCACCCTATTAAGTTTGGAAAATGGTTAAAAAGATTAAGCCAAACATTTTTCTTCTTAGTTTGGGACAGAGTTTCTCTAATGCAACCTGCTCTTCGAGGTTCCATTAGAGAGATTTACACTCACTTCCTCTCCTGGTTACATTGTACCTGAAACAAAGCGAGGGGTACTCTTCAAAAAGCAACACAGAAAAAAAAAATGTCCTTTGGCAGTTGGGAAAAGCTAGGACACCTGTCAAATATTTATTTCTGTGAGTGTCCTTGTTGCAGATCCTCCACTTCCTGTCTGCTGAAACCATGGTCATCAGGAAAGGAAGTAAAGGAAAATTTCTCCTATGGAGCCCCACATAGCAGTAAAAACATCACAGTTGCTTTAATTTCAACACGCTATCCAAAACAAGAAAACTTTTTTTTGTCTTGACCTTGTAATCAGGAGAGGAAATGAGAATAAATCTCTCTAACGGAACCTCGAAGAGCAGGTTCCATTAGAAAAACTATCCCAAGCTAAGAAGAAAAATGTTTGGCTTGACCTACACTTTTAAGGGCTAATTTATGAATACACCACTACCACCACTAGATGGAGTCAAGGAGCATAGGAAATTCCTATGCTACTCAGAGCCATCTAGATGCCGTAGTGCCTTGTAAATGGCATTTGCCCCAGTTGGGTGGAAGATTTATAACTCTGACCCAAAGTCTTTTTCCTGATTTATGCTACTGTTATGTGCTGAAAACTTCATAACTAACTTAAGGGGTTATTCACTAAGCTGCCAAATGAGAAGTTGGCATTCGGCTATTCACTTTGGCTCTGCACGGCTGATTCCAGCCATACATCAGCTAAAATCAGCTGCCTTCGGCATAAACAATGTACAGAAATATATTTTTTTTTAAAACAGCGTGGGGTCCCCCTCCTGATCCATACCAGACCCTTTAGGTCTGTAGGAATGTTAGGAGGGACCCCTATTTAAAAAAAAATTGTGGGTCCCCCCCCTCCCTGCCATACCAGGCTACATGCCCTCGGCACTCCAGGGTTCCCTCTGGAAAAGCACCTTGTCCCCATGCCAATGTCAAGAAACGCCTCTTCCCCACAAGCCCTCGGGCGTTGGATGTGGGGGTCTGTGGGCAGGGGGCCTTTTTTGCATTGGAGTACTCCTTTAATAAAGGGGCACCCAGATGCTGCCCCCCTTTGTGAATGAGTAATGGGTACTTGTACCCCCTACTCATTCACTAAAGGGTTAAATACAAATGTAAATAGAGACCAGACTTTTGAAAAAAAACATTTAATTGAACAAAAACACAATAAAAATCTTTGACAATTGCTTTATTAATAAAAAAGAAAAATCCCAAAAATGTCTTCAACGATGTAATCCAAGATCAATCACGACGTTCATTATTGTCAACGATGACTCGTCGAAATTAAAAAAAAACAAAAACCCCGACACCCGCTGACCTGACCGCACACGAACTCACGCTACAGAATGAAGATTCTGACAGATGCTGGCAAAATGTAAACATCACCGCTAGCCCAACTGTTAAGATTTGGCCGGCAAATGCCAGAGTCTTCTTGTAGGTCCCGGACAAATGAAAACAACTGGTGATGTCACGGCTGGCTCCACCCAGTTGTCATTTAATTACAGCCCAGTGTCCTCAACCTGAGGACGCTGGTCTGTCATTGAAGGACAACAACTGGGCGGAGCCAGCCGTGACATCACGGCCAGCTCCGCCTAGTTGCTGTCATGTAATGACAGCCCAGTCTCCTCTAGGAGCCGTTCACCTGCCTTTCGGCTGCTGTACGGTCTATAGTGAATAGGACTGAACCAAAGTGCTCCAGCGGCCAAAGTGAGCCAAAGTATCAGCCAAAGCTACGGGTAGATCCTTTTGGCTCCTTCGTGAATAACCCTGAAATAAAGCTCTATCTGTCCCCAAAAAATGGTATAAAATTCATTTCAGTACAGCGTTGCATGACGGAATAAACGTCAGTCAAAGTACCGCAGCGCTGAATACTGAAAAATGGCCTGGCCAGGAAGGGGGTCTAAACACCTGGTCTTGAAGTGGTTAAAATCAACAATTAGCAGGAAGCAGCAGTTAATGGAGTGGAAGGCCAACCAGGGTTAGTGTAATGCCTTGGCAATGTTAAGAATCACAGCTGCGGAGGCTATAAGCATATATGGTTGTTAGAGGGTACGGCGTCAGGGTCGGGTTCCAGGCGTCACTCTCAAAGTCTTAATCGGAGAGTTTGGAACCCTACCATCATGTGCCGCGGTGAACAAGGGGTATTCACAGTTCAAATAATGGTATTTCAACATACAATGTTTAAATAGTATAAATCATAAGTCAGCAGAATTGTAATTTCAGCAATCTATGTACTCAGGGTATTCCTATCATACACTGGTTAGATTTTCATAGGCAAGTATAGTGATGGCAGTTCATAGTTTTCTCCCCTAGAGGGAGTGAGAGTCCAATCAATGAAAGAATAGGAAATCCTTGCAAGGCAGTATAAGTATTGCAGATCTTTGGCTGAGACTGTATACTTGCTGTTTGCAGGTTCCAAGAGAAAGGGTCCAGGCCCTGGGGTCTCGGTCCAAAAAGCAGGGAGCAGGCTGTCAGCTGGCGTTCATAGATGAATAATAGAACGCCATACTGACCCGGCTTCCTGCTTTTTATGTGGAATGGGAAGGGGAGGTGCTGGTGACGCTGGGCGGCCCGATGCGTTCCACGCTGGAACGCATCGGCGATTCACTTCCTGCTTGCGGCTGCGGTCCCCTGTGGAACGCAAGCCGCGATCGTTACAGTTAGTCAAGTTCTTAGTAAAATAAATGCTTGTTTTCTAGTATATCTGCAGATTAACTAGAAGATAGGTGAACATACAACCTATTCAAAGTGTACTTGCTCTTTCCTTTTGCAATAGTTTTTTTTGCCTTTTCCTTTTGCAATTGCCACTAGTGATATATATGAAGAAGAAAATGCTGTAGACTGTTACAATTATGGCATTAATTTAATATCCTTTTCTTCTCAAATATAAGATCATTTGTTTTGATTTTCATGTGGTTTGACCTTTTTAGCTATCTTGAGACACATGTTTTATATCAATTAAATGTTTTACTTGGCTATGTTATCTGAAAATGTTACCATGGTAATCAATGACAATCGGCAAGATGCCAGTGATACTCTTCAAGTTCTGCTGAATGTTTAGTTCTGCATAATGTTTGTTTAGGGTTAAAAGTTCAACCTCGAAGTTACATATTTTTCTGTATATTTATTTTGTTGTAGAACATATGAAGTGCAAATTCTTTTCTATTGTGTACATTACAGTATTTGTTTAGCTAACTACATGTTTTAAGCAGGCCATACATTATTAGATTTTTTTAAACTAAATGTAACTGATCCCTTCATCCACGTTAAACAAAATAGATGGTGGGAATCACCCCTGCGGGGCTACTGTATTCTGAAAGCGGTGGGTGTGCTGCTGTGAGAATACTGATCCGAATCCACACGAAGCAAGCCGATGTACGGCTGATTTCAGCCGATATACGGCTGAAATCAGCCGTACCAGCCTGAAGTGAATAGCCGAACAGTGTTCGGCTGACTTCACTTCTGATCGGTCATTCACTCGGCTGCCCTCGGCAGCTTTGTGAATAGACCCCAATGACTGCTGTTTGGCTGTAGTCACTGTAAGGCCAACAATTTTTCACCCACCACCTTCGATTTTCACGTGGGAGACTGCCAACAGGGCAACCCACTAAGAGAATTCCCAGCTAACATTTGCTCTGTGTATGGCCAGCTTTAGTCTTTATAGTCTAATTAAACTGTAGCAGCCCAACAGTTTTTTCAGTAACTATAGTGATAAACACCAATTACACTGCAAACACATTTGGCATAACATTTGTATACATCAAAATTTGACACTGACTTTTATGCTGAGGGCTGTGACACTTGGTGTGGCTGCTGATGGGTTGAAGGTTTGCATGTGTAGCGCTACCCCCGCAAGGGCCGCTGTAATATACGGGCCTTCTGTCCCACACCAGTGATGACTCACCCTCACCTGGACCCAAGTAACACCAATACACCGTTTATACTTTTGGATGGGCTTTATTAAACTAGCAATAAGCCCTGGAAAAAGATAAACTGAATAACAGGATAACAATATCAAATGCAATGATATGATACAATCGCTCAGCAGATTAAACCAGCATTGGTGTTCGTTCACTTTACCCGCCAGTGGGAGGCCTTGCCTGAAATGCACTGAGCGAGTGGTGAACGACACTGTCAGTTACACAATACAGCAAGACTGTTCAACAATTATCTAAAAGCAATATGACTATAACAGCCTATCTAGGTCTTATAGGTTCTAGCTAACCACTGGCCAGTGGGAATTCTACACACTCCCAAAGTCTGCATGCGTTGGGGCCCTTTAAATTCTGTGATGGAGTACTCAGCCTTTGGTAAACAATATTTGTAATCCACAGGATGGAAAGGGGTATCTTTGCAGGGTAACCAATAATAATAACAAAGGTGGTGATCTCCCTTCAGATAGAGCTGCCTTGCCAGTTAATGGGATCTAGCAGGATTAAGCAATCACACAAGGATGGCAGAAGATCTCTCACCATTAGATGCACTTGATGTATCTTCCCTCCAGCAATTGGTATCTTGATAGCTGTCTCAGCTGACTGGATGGCGATGAGAGCAACACAGGCCACAGGATCTTCCAAAACAGGATGATGATGATGATGGCAGTACAGGAATCCGCCTCTAGATATCACTGCACTGTTAGCACATCTTCAGAGATCAGGCGACAGGGAAGAATTAAACAGGAAAAACTCCCCTCTCAAGCCTGCACCTCCCTTTAGAAATCTCCACAGGAATCCCAGATCTGGTGGTACACAGGAAACAAGCACAAGGGACACTTTCCCCTGTCAGGCTGCAACATACCAGTCTCTGTCTCTCTCACTGTGTCTTACTCTCTCCCCTCAGTCTGTCCTCCTTGTCGTCTCTGTGTAGCCACACAACTGCCTCTCAGCCAATCACAGCTCTTCTGGCTGCTATCCAATCAAGTTCTTGCTTGCCTTTGTTGTTAGGGGTTGGCTTCCTTCTTAGCCAAAGCAGTAACCAATAGAGTCTCTCCTTCAGTCTCTGTGAGCTATCAGTTAAGCCAGAAGATGTCATGCAGTTTCAGAGAGCAATACTCTGCATATATTTAAAAAAAAGCAATACTAAGCCTGTGCTACATCCACCCCCTCCAAAAAAAACTTTGGTCCCCCAAAGAGAGAAAATGAGTGCAGTTAGTAATAACAAAACATTTATACAGTAACCTTGCATATGGACCAACAGCTTAAGCCTGTGATCTAAGGCTGATTTTATGACATTTCCTAACAAATGCATTAGGTAATGGAAACTGCCACCAAAGGGTTTTGGGAGATGGGTTGGGGACTTCAGTCACTGGTACCACCATAGAATGTGCCTGAGAATCAGGAAGTCTGCGAACAGTGGGAATAGCTTCTTCTGAGCTTGTCCCAGGAGTGTCATATGTTAATCTGAGTGGGGGTCTCACTGTTCTCTTAACTCTCTGTTCTTTGGGCTCAAGATGAGTCTCTTCACAGGATTCTTCATCGGGATCAAGGTAGTTTTCCTCAAATAGTTCTCCTTCGGGTTCAGGGGAACTCCCATCCGGAAGCCCTTCATCAGGTTCATGGACTAACTGGTAGTCTTGCTCTACTAGCTCTGAATTGTCTTGCACCTGGGGTACAAATTCAGGTGCCTCAGGCCGGAGCACACCCGAGTGCTGATTAGCAGTGGATGTGGATGGAGTGGCATCCATTGGCTCAGATGGCCACAACCATCCTACCTCCAGATCATCATCACTGTCATCTTCTATTGTTGGGGCCTCATCCGGCAGTAGAGGTTGAGACCTGGTAACTGGAACTTGCCTGGAAGAAGACGGTTTGGGTAAAGAAGTCTCGGTTCTCACAGGTACTCTGACGGCTTCACTCAGGGGCAGTAGATGGTTTCGATGCCAGTTCTTCAGGGGCCCTGTTTTCCCATCAGGCCGGATTTGGTATACAGGAAGACCAGGCAGTTGCTTACAGACGACATATTGCTGAGAACTCCATCGGTCCGCTAACTTATGCTTTCCAGAGAGACCTAGATTCTTTAGCAACACCTTGTCACCTGGCTGTAAATCATGAATCCTAACTCTCAAATCATAATTCTTTCTGTTCCGCTGACCTCTAACATCAGAAGCTTCTTGTGCCTTTTCATAGGCTGTCTTTAGGTTCTTTCTGAGCCTATCCACATAGCCCCTGTAGGATGTAGCTGAAGTTCTATCTATCGAGATACCGAAGGCCAAATCCACTGGCAGACGAGCTTCTCTCCCAAACATCAGTCTATATGGTGAGTAACCTGTTGCATCGTTTTTAGTACTGTTATAGGCATGAACCATAGCAGAAATATGCCTGCTCCAGTGCTGTTTTCTGTCAGATGGAAGGGTTCCAAGCATGTCAAGGAGGGTACGATTAAACCTCTCTGGTTGAGGATCCCCTTGAGGGTGATAAGGTGTTGTTCTCGATTTCTTAATGCTCAGAAGATCCAATAGCTGTTTAATGAGCCTGCTTTCAAAGTCTCTTCCTTGATCAGAGTGAATTCTCTGAGGTAATCCATAATGAACAAAGAATTTCTCCACTAACACTTTGGCAACAGTAGCAGCTCGTTGATCTCTTGTTGGATAAGCCTGGGCATAACGGGTGAAATGATCTGTCACTACCAATACGTTCCCTTGACCACTGGTGTCGGGTTCCAGACACAAGAAATCAATGCACACCAGATCCATGGGACCTTGACTCTGTAGATGGCCCATTGGGGCAGCTCTGGAAGGCAAAGTCTTTCTCTGGATGCAGCGGAGGCAGGAGTGACAGTAGCTATCTATTTCAGTTCGCATACACGGCCAGTAGAAACGATCCCTGACTAACTTGAACGTTCTACCAGGTCCCAGATGTCCATGCTCATCTTGTAATGCATTCAACACTGCCCCCCTATGCTTCTCCGGGAGGAACAGCTGCCAACTCTCCTCTGGATCATCCGAGGGGCCCCTTCGGTAGACCACCCCATCTGAGAGCTGCAGTCGATTCCACTCCTTGTGAACCAATCGAGCCTCCTTTGAGGAGTCTGCTGTCAGTAGAAGTTCTGGGCGACCACTCTCCAAGGCTTTCAAAGTCAGAGAACAAAGAGGATCTTCTGTTTGATCCTTTCTCAAGTCTTTGCAAAGGGTAGGCAGACCCTCATCCCTCACTTGGGTCAAGTCACAGTAGAGCTTTGGGACCCCAGCAGTGGTGACTCCAATGGCTTCGGCCCCTGTCGCTCCTCTGGCTCGGTACTCAATCCTTTGACACAAAGCCTGAATGCCTTCTGTTGTCAGTTGTCAGTCCATCCTTCCTTATGAGTTAGCGGGTCATAGGGTTTCCTAAACCTCCTGTAGTAGGAGCAGAACCCAAGAAAAGATCTCAGCTCTTGCACATTTCTGGGCCTGGGCCAAGTGGTAACGGCTTCCAACTTCTTGGGGTCAGTGGCCACTCCCTCCGCTGAGACAACATGCCCGAGGTAGGTGACTGATGACTGGTAGAACTGGCACTTCTCAAGAGACAGCTTCAACCCCTCTTCATAGAGTCGCTTCAGAACCTTCTCTAGACGCCCTTCATGTTCTTCCAAAGTCCGTCCAAAGACAATTATGTCATCTGGGTACACTTCAATTAAGTTCATGTCACCAACCGTCCGTTCCATCAAGCGTTGGAATGTAGCAGGGGCTCCCGACAGACCCTGTGGCATCCGTTCAAATGCAAAGAACCCTGCGGGGCAGATGAAAGCGGTTTTCTCCTGGTCATCTGGATGCATGGGATCTGATGGTACCCACTTCTCAGGTCCAACACGCTGAACCATTTGGCCCCGAAAGGCATTGCAGGGCATCTTCTATTCGTGGAGTGGTGTACTGGTCTGGGATAGTTCTTTTGTTGAGGGTGCGATAATCGATACACATCCTTAATGACCCATTTTTCTTCCTCACTACCACAATGGAAGAAGCATAGGGACTTCGGGCCTCCTGAATACTGTAATTCCGGTCCTCTTCAACTCCGCAATATGTTCTCTAAGGTCATCTAAATCCGTCAATGGGATTCGTCGAGACCGTTCTCGAAATTGCCCATCCTCTTGTAGACGAATATGATGCTGTGCACTCTTTGTGCATCCCATGTCAAACTCGTTTTTCGAGAAAATTCTCCTCCACTTTAAAAGTTGTGCTTTTGCCCGTTCTTTCCATTCAGATGTCATAGGAGAGCCTTTTGATTAGAAATACTCCTCTGGTAACTCTTCCTTGGCTTTCACCACTACACAATGTGGTGTGATGGGTGTGGCTGGGTTTACTTGCCCTATCATCATTCGGGCACGAAGCTTCACTGGAGAATCAGTAACGTTACGAACACTGACAGGAACCTTTCCATGGGTTCTCTGTAAGGCCTTCATAGATATGACTTCTGGAATCAGTTCCAAACCCGAATCTGTCTTCTGTGGGTCACCTTCAAGGATAACATAAGGACCAGGTTGGTCCCAATTCAGTTTGACTGACACCCGCAGACATGCTACTTCACCTGGCTGCAAGACTTTTTCTGTCTTGTCCAACTTCCACAATTTTCCCACTCCTTCTGTTGGGGCCTTTTGTTCCTGGATCAATCGCTGGTACACTGAGCGCAACATAGGATGTACACTTTTAGCTGCGGCCTCACCCTCTGAGACATGAGGAGTGAGTAACCGTCGAACCAAACCAGTGTTTGTCCCCACAATCATGGAACTCCGATTAGCCCCTGGAGGGCGGGGACATACAATGGCCAATGTGTCGGAAGCCTCTTGCTGTCTACAACAGATGGGCCAAATTCAAGCTTGACTGAAAGATATCCATCATAGGGGAGCTTCTTAGTTCCTACACCCCAGATCTCTAGACTTTCTAACTCCTGCAAGGGCAGGTGTTTCAGGTGTTTATCATAGAGTCACTTGGGCGCCAGAGTCTAGAAGGGCTTTTGTGTATACACCTTCCACCTGAACTGGCACTATAGGAGAAGGGCCAACTAGCTTATCAGGGAACTTGCTTGGCTGTTTTGATGCAGCTTGCTTGGCTGTTTGGGCTTGAACCCCTCTTTTGGTCTGTGCCTGTTTCCGTTGTCGTCTAGACCGATGGTTTTGAGCTTGGTGTGCACTGATCTCCTGTGGTCTGGGACCCGAATCTGAGAGTAACTTGGGCAGCCTAACTGAGGCTTTGGGTGAGGTTTGGTACAAAGGTTTAGCCCTTACCCGCCCTTTGCTTAAGACTTGAGAACTGGAGTGAGCTGACTTAGATGGGCACCTGGCTGGCTCCCTCACCAGGGCCCTCTGGAGTTTCCCGCCGGCTTACGATGTTCTCTTCGTGGCTTTGGTGGGCTGGGGCAGTTACGTTGATAGTGACCAACACCCCCACAGTTATAGCAGACCACTGAACTAGAGGGTTCTCCAGCAGGAACATTCTGTATTGCCTCTCCCCTGGTTGGTTTCAATGTCTCTTCCCCTCAGGTATGGCAATCCTAGCGGCCAGCAATGTCACCAACTCCATCATTTGTGCCATCTGAGTTTTCAAAGCCATTACTTCGGACTGGACTTCCACTATGCCCACGGATCCTACTTCTACGGTGAAAGCTGCATGTGAAGCATTAGCAGTTTTTTTAGCCTTAATTAAAGCCTCTTCTAGGATAGCTTTGACCAATTTGGAATAAGTCAATGGAATGTTCTGGTCTCTAGTCCGAAATTTTAACATTATGGGATCCAGTGGGAGTGCTCCTTTAAGGATTTGATCCAACAAAGCTTTGCTTGCATGACTCGGCTCCATGCCCCCTTTTAGAATGACCTGATGAAGGATTTTATCCAACCGCCGGACATAAGTGGATAACTCTTCTCCTTCATTTTGATAGGTGTGTGAGAACATATGAATTTAGCTCAGCACAGTCCTCTACCCCTCCAAAAATCTCTCGTAAAGCTTCTAGACACTCAGCGGCTGTGCAGCCCGGCTTGTCCCTTTTTAGGTTTCTGATGACATCTGAAGCGGGAGCTCTTATGCTCTCGATTACCATTTGTCTTTTTGCACTTGATGTATCTTCCTTCCAGCAATTGGTATCTTGATCGCTGTCTCAGCTGACTGGATGGCGATGAGAGCAACACAGGCCACAGGATCTTCCAAACCAGGATGATGATGATGATGATGATGATTGCAGTACAGCACTCTGCCTCTAGATGTCACTGCACTGTTAGCACACCTTCAGAGATCAGGCAAAGAAGGTAGCATAGTATGTTGAAAACTCCCCTCTCAAGCCTGAATCTCCTTTTTAGAAGTCCACACAGTAATTACAGACTCTGGTAGTGCACAGGAGACAAGCACAAGGGACACTTTCACCTGTCAGGCTGCAACATACCAGTCTGTCTCTCTCTCACTGTGTCTTCCTCTCTCCCCTCAGTCTGTTCTCCTTGTGGTGTCTGTCCAACCCCCCACATGCAGTTTTCTTTTTTTTAAATTCGTTTATTAGCTGACAAGTCATCAAAACAAGGTTACAGTCATGAATGTTTGAGCAACAATCGTATATGCAACCATCAAATCACATGTGATTATTGTACGTTACATACAGTTCTAGTAGAAGCATTCCGTGTTTATATAACTTTTCGGTTATCATCAAACAGAACCTTTAACTTATTCCTAGTAAGAGTGTTCAACATAGTTTCATCCGTGAGAATCTGCAGTCTGGACACAGTTGTGTTGTGATAATCGTTACTGTATTGAACCGCTGAACGTCATCAACGATATAGTGTAAAAACCATGTTGTGGGAAGTTGGAACTCAGCCTCATCCAAGGCGCAAGTGCTGGGAGTAAAGGTAGGTATTAGCAGAGAAAAAGCAGAGTAGGCAGAGGGGAGTAGTAGGCACACGCGGAAGGAAGGGGTAGAAGAATGGGTATGATCCTGAATCGCTGCCAGGGTCCCCGTCCAAGGAGGGATCCACCACCTCCGACAGCTGAGGGGCTAGGGTCCCGACAGGGGAGGTCCCCTCAGGCAGTGTGACCCAGGAAGGCCACCATGTCTCCCAAGAGTGCAGCCTCGGTGTCAGTCTGACATAAGGTCCGCGTATGTGGTGGAGTGTTGGAAGTAGATCCATGGACCCCAGGTGGTCAAGAACTTCCCTTCGGTGTTTCTGAGGGAGGCTGTCAGATCTTCCAGAGTATAAACCTCACTTATCTTAGAGAGCCACAGCGAGATGGTGGGCGGGCTCGTTTTTTTCCACAGCAGGGGGATAGTGGCTCTGGCAGCATCTAACAGGTGGCGCGTGAGTGACCTTCGGTATTTTGAGAGTGGGGCGGTCGACATGTGTAGCAGACACGCCTCCGGTTTATCCCTGAGGTCCGTCATGGTCAGGTCTTGAATGACAGATATCACTTGATCCCAAAAGGGTTTCAGGACCGGGCATGACCAGAAGGTATGTAACATCGTGCCCGAGTCTGAACCACACCTCCAACACTGGGCAGGGATCACGGGATTCATTTTGTGTAAAAGCCAAGGTACTCTGTACCAGCGGGATAAAATTTTGTAGCCCATTTCCTGAATTTTGCTGGCCATGGACGATTTGTGGGACATGGTGAGTATGACTCGGGTCTGTTGTTCGGTAAAGACGAATCCTAGTTCCCTTTCCCATTGCTGCAGGAAGGATGGGTGGGAGGTGGAGGCGGGAGCACTGATCAGTTTGTAAATAAGGGATATTGCATGTCTCGTGGGTTCTGTCCCCGTACACATCATCTTGTAGTCAGTAAGGGGTCTATCCAGGTTCTGGGGATTAGGGATGGCTCGCAAAAAGTGTCGGAGTTGCATGACACTCCAAGAGTCTAGAGGGGGGTCGGTAAGGGATCGTATAGCTGGGTCCGAAAGCCAGTTGGAGTTGGATCTAAAATCGATCAGTTGAACGAGGGAGGGCATGAATGGAAGTAGCCTGTTGGCAATGAACTTAAGGTCCACATTCAGGAGTGCAATCGGCCGGTGGTTACTACAGACAGAGTCGGGTCTCTGTCTGCTTTTGGTATTAGCGTGATCCACGCCCATGTCTCTGGGCAGGGGATGGTCTTGTAATATAGAGTTATAGGCCGAAAGAAAAGTGGTAGAGAGTTGGGGGAGAAATAATTTGTAGTATCATACCGTGAAGCCATCTGGGCCCGGGGCTTTGCCCGCCCCCGCTGACTTCAGAGCCGATTCCAGTTCTGCCATACTAATAGCAGTTTCCATTGCTAAGCTGTCCAACTTTGGTATAGAGGGCATCTTAGATTTAGTAATGTATTCCCGTGCTTCAGCGGCCACAGTTGATCCGGCTGTCTCAGCCTCCGTTGGGTGCAAGTTATACAGGTCTTGATAGTATGATCTAAACTCTTCCGCCATATCACTCGAGGAAGAGACCAAATGGCCAGCACGCGTTTTAATCTGAGAGATGAAGGATTTGGTCTGCTTACCTCTCACGGCCCGTGCTAGGAGTTTCCCTGGTTTGTTAGAGAATTCATAAAGTGTTCTCCTGCCCCCCAACAGACGCCGTTTCACCTTAGTGAAGAGCAAATTATTAAGTTCCTCCCTAACGAGACGCAGCTCTACCTGCGTCGTGAGCGCTAGGGAACGTTTATGTGCGGATTCCAGCGTATGTAGGCGTTCGAATAATTGTGCCACTTGTTTAGCTGCCTCCTTTTTCTTTCGAGCACCGTGTTTCACTAGGACGCCCCGTACGACGCACTTGTGGGCCTCCCATGCAATCACCAGTGATGCAACCGAGGGGACATTGGTGGCAAAGAAGGAGGCTAGCGTAGCTTCTACGTCAGATTTGATCAAAGGGTCCTGCAGAAGCGATTTGTTTAATCTCCACATGAAGCATGGGGTGGGAGCCACGGTTAAGGCTAGAGACATATGCAGCGGAGCATGATCTGATAGGAGGATGTTATCAATCGAGACCGAACATACTCGAGGGAGGTCTTTATGTGCTATGAAAAAGTAGTCCAATCTCGAGTATGTCTGGTGGGCTTGTGAAAAAAAGGTGTAGTCCCTATCCTGTGGGTGAGTGAACCGCCAAGTGTCTGTCAGGTGTAGGAGGTGGAGCTCCGACCTCAGTCTCTTCAAGTATGAAAAGGCCAGGTGGGAGGTACTCCTAGATACGTCTAGTAATGGGTCCATTGCAAAATTAAAGTCCCCCCCAGCACCAGGATGCCATCAGTAAATTCTAAGAGGAACTGCACCAGGGTGCGAAGGAAGCCCAATTGGTCTGAATTTGGGAAGTAAACATTGGCTAAGGTCACTGGGACGCCACCTATTGTGCCCTTCAGGAGAATAAATCTGCCGTTTGTGTCAATGTATTGATCGGTGTAAGTCCAGGGAACCGATTTAGCCAGGAGAATAGAGACACCCTTAGATTTGGAAATGGGAGATGGACAATGATACACCACCAGGTAGTCGCGATTGAGCAACCTGGGGATCTGGTCACTTCGGAAATGGGTTTCCTGAAGAAACACTACCTGAGATCCAGATTTCCTCAAATCTGTGAGCAGTCTAGACCTTTTCTCGGGGATGTTTAGACCCTGTACATTCAGGGAGGTGAATATCATAGCCGCCATTTGGTTCGATAGGGCACAAGCAGCGATCCAGGAGGGAGAAGAAGGGGGGGCAGAAGAAAGTAGTAGGAAGGGTTTGAGAAAGAGAACCAGCAGGTATGTATGAAAGAAGAGGAAAAAATAAAAAATAATTTAGTGTTCTAGCGTGATTCTAGCCCAGGATGAGGCAATCTTAGGCAAACTGATATACACTCAGGAGTGTATAAATCCTGACCAGACTACTGGTACAGGTCAATAACAAGTATAGCAACCCGTAGCTTAACACACGGGGTAGTCCTACGTGGGGGTGGTTAGACAACCTGTGTAAATACGAATAGATCTACAATAATCGGTATAGAACCGTGTGAGGAGATGCACAACCCTCTCCCATTGGCGGAACAGCACAGGACGCAGACCGCGTCCGGACACCCCGCCCCAGGAGCAAAGCGCACTCCACGTCGGTCAGTGATCCGGGACTCGATCTCATATGAGGTACTTAACGTCCCAGGGGCGGAGAGTCTACCCCCCCCACATCTGCGCCCTACGCTGGTCCTATCACTAGGGAGTAGAAGCCCCTCCCCATGTACAACAGCATATAACTCAAAACTAAGGAAAATAACAGAAAACAAAAAATAACACAACATTTCCATAAACATCCGCAACTAAGGCGTTAAGGCAGGTAAGACCCAAGTGGGAAACAAAATTGAACCTGATACACATAAAGTGAAACCTTTGGTCAGCCACCATCATCCGTGCGTCCGCGCGTTGAGGGCGGTGAACAGTGGAAGTCTCTGAGGAGGCCGTGTCCAAGGGGCCGAGCCTGGACCGAGTCCATCCGGGAGCCAGGGCCACAGGTTTCCATAACCCGAACAGGGGGTGCGTTCACGTAGAAAATCCTTGGATCTCTTGAGGCCTCTCGTCTTTACACCTCGTGGCTCGTGGGTGCAGGCACCGAGGCAGAACGTAGTGGGTAGCGGCGCCGTCCCCTTGGCTGGCGCACCTGACGTTGAGCACGAGGAGCCATGTCTGCCGGGCCCAAGGGAAAGTCCAACCAGTTCGGGAGATCAATCGGGGTCTCGTCCAGCCAGCGGAACATATCGGGGAGTGCAGAACAAAGGACTGGTCACGGTGTTGAATGATAAGGTGAAAAGGATGGCCCCAGCGGTATGAAGCTCCCGCTGTGCGAAGAACATCCAGCAGTGGTTTTAGCATCCTGCGCATCCTCAAAGTGTGGCGTGGCAGATCGGGCATCACCTATATCTGGGCACCGTCAAAGTCTAGTTGCCCCTTAGTCCAGGCGTTCCGCATCACCTCTTCTTTAACCGAAAAGAAGTGGACCCTGCACAAAACGTCCCTGGGCACTGTGGAGTCGGGGGCGGAACGATTTGCACACGATCCAGCTCAAAAGGGTCCCCCGGTGGTTTGTCCAGGTACAAATTAAGTATGGCAGTGACTGTGGAGCGCAGTTCAGGGCCCGCAGTGGCTTCGGGGACCCCCTTTAATCTGACATTGTTACGGCGGCTACGATTTTCAGCGTCGTCTTGATTCAGGTAGAGAGAAACCAGTCTTTGCTGAGTGGCCAAGTGTGCAGTTTCTATTGCTGACATGCGTGACATGAGATCATCTGTGACGGTTTCAACTGCCACAACTTTGCCATCCAGAGCCACTACTTGCTGTTTGATTTCATGCACCTCAGAGCGCAGAGCCTGCACAATCTTGGCTGCCATCTCATCCAGATCAGCTTTGGTGGACAGCTGGGGGAGGAGTGAGCGCCATGTCTGCTCACTGCCTGCCTCCTGGACCTGATCTGCTGCCGAGCGAGTTGGACTCATTGGCTCACCCCCCTGTGACATGCTGGGAGTCAGGACCGGGGATCTGTCACCATCCGGCCGTGATGCTCCAGTGTCAGGTGCCCCAGGCACTTGCTTAGGCTGCCGCTTGTTGGGTGTCTGACTTACTGTGTTGGAGCGGCCGGGCGCCATGTTGGATTCCGGCGCGGCCTGCAGAGGAGTCGGCTGCTGCCCGAAATAATGTAGGATGTCCCGGTGTGTGGTCGGTGGGGATGAGCTGCGGGCTCGTTTAGGCTGTGACATGTGGGGAGAGAGCCGGTTAAAGTCAGCTGAGACGTCTGGGAGATGGGGCCGTGCAGAGCTCCGGTTCAGTGCGGCCTCACTATTCCATGTCCAGGCCACGCCCCCCACATGCAGTGATATAATTGAGGCTCGGTTCACATCTAAGCGATTTATCAGGCCGATTTAGCCTCATGATATCGCACAAAACAGATATTTCCATTCAAGTCTATAAACACAGTACACACATTTGCGATTTGTCGCACTTTATAAATCGCCTGTCGCGCAAAAAGGTGCAGGAGCTACTTTGAGTGCCGGTGCAGACCTATGCGATCTGGGACGCTCGTCCTGCACAATTGCACACAGTGATTGCCGGACGGCCCCATTGATTTCACTGGGGTGACATCCACGCGGCAATTGCAGAAAAAAGGTACCTGCACCTTTTTTTGCGACCCATTAAGCGCGGCGGTTTTAGCCGTGATCGTGTTCGTTTGCACGGGCGGAATTGTTATGGGAAGCTGCGCAATCCGCCCAGCGCGACTGGGGTGCCATTCGAAAATAATGGCACCACCAGAGCGATTGTCGGAGGTGGTCGACTCCGTGACTACCTGGCAATCCGCGCAGTATCGTGCACAGTTGCTGCACAATCGCAGACTGCCCAGGTGTAAACCAGGCCTGAGGCGGTTGTTGCGCCGCTGGGGTCCCATATACAAATCTCTATGCATTGAAAACCATGCGTCAAGCAAAATCGCACAAACGAAAACGCATGACAACTGCGCGAAAAAAGCTCACCAGCTCATTCGCTTAGAAGTGAACCCGGCCGAAGTAATTTTAAGCAACTGCCACAGAGGCTGAACTTCTCATATCAAATAACTAACTTTTCTGTAATTATCTTAGAGGAAATAAAACATCTCAGTGATCAAACTGCAAGGAAGAGCTTTTATTCCTATTTACATTATGATTATTACTTTTTACCACCCTGTGCATGCTCCTGGGGGGGGCTTATGTAATACCACCATGTACATGCTCAGCCTAATAACCAAATCACTGAATCTAACAATTATCTATTAGCCTGAATGAAATGTTACCAGAAAATTGCATGTGGGGGGGGGCTAGCTCCCCCATTTAATGCCACCTAATATCTGTAATATTCGGGTCCGCCCGCATTCCCGAAGTGGTGTAAGGCTCCACCCACTCCTCCGACATTATGCCGTCCATCCACACCCACAGGGCGGCGCTCGGCATCGCCCCCTCCGGGGGCGTCGTCCGCCTCCTCCTCACTTGCGGTCCACTTAAGGACTAGGTAGTGAAATGATCGGCGTCTCAGTATTTTTTCTATAAATTCTTTATTTAAGGTTTTTCAGGTTTTACAGAAAGGAAAGTTGCATGTACAGTAAGTAAGGCAGGTACAGCTATACAGATGATCAACTTCGAGTCAGATATAGCCTCTATGAAGCAGAGTATACAACTGTACACGTAATAATGGTCAACATTTTAAGTGCGTGCACAATTAGGTTTGAAAATTGTCACACGTTCTGGGTGCGCTGTCAATCTGCAACGTCATCTGTTTCAATACGATAGTATGTACAGCAGCAAGGAACGTGGAGGGGGTATGTGTATCGGTAGGGCCTGAATGGGGTAGAGCAGGCGTGGAAGTATGGATTGTTTCAGGATATTGCAGTGTCCCATCCAGGAGAAGGTGTTTTTGGTCCACGCCTCCAAATCTGCCCGTACACGAGATAGCAGTGGAGGGAAGTTTAATGCATATGCTTGTGTCAAGTCTTTGGGGAGTAGAATGGCAAGATATTTGATGGCGTTAGGGGCCCATTTAAAAGGGAAGTTTTTGTAGGACCCCCCCGGAGGCGAGCGCCCGCGAGTGAGACATGAAGTGCCTCGGATTTATGGGTGTTAATTCTTAAGTTGGTGAGCATACCATACTTCTTCAATTCCTGAAGGAGAACCGGTATAGAGATATCTGGGGCAGATAGAAAAAAAAAGGAGATTGTCTGCGAAAGCAGCGACTTTGTGGTTTGTGAGGCCCGTTGTTATTCCTTGGATGTCTGGGTTTGGAATTCCCAGTCCACCCAGTCGAATGCCCTCTCAGCGTCCGTGGATAAAATTAAGCACGGGATGGCATTCAATCTGGTGGAGTGGAGAAGCCCCAACGCCCACGTGGTATTGTCCCTCGCCTCCCTGGAGGGGAAAATCCCGTTTGATCAGGGTGTATGAGTCCCCCCAGGTGAGGTACAAGTCGGGTGTAAAGAATTTTGGCAAAGAGTTTGCTGTCCACGTTGAGAAGGGATATTGGCCAGTAGCTCGGGCAGAGTGAAGGGTCTCTACCCTCCTTGGGTAGGACGGTGATATGTGCCCTAAGAGACTCCGGGGGTGAAACTCGGACATTGCAGATAGAGTTAAGTGCGGCTAGAAACGGCGTGGATAGAATAGGGAGGAAGCGTTTATAATATGTCAGAGAGAAGCCATCCGGGACTGGTGCCTTGCCAGGCTGGGTGAGTTTAAGGCCATGCTCCAGTTGTGACACCGAGATAGGGGATTCCGTCAATAAACTGACTTCTGATGAGAGGGAGGGCATGCCAGATTGCTGGATGTATTGCACTACCTGTGATGAGTGGTGCATGGAGTTCTGGGGAGATGAGGAGTGGGAAAGGTTGTGTAAACCCTTGTAGTAATCAGCGAAGGCATCCGTGATGTCCGATGGGATCAAGGATTTGGCACCTGATGGCAGGGAAATAGAGGGAACAAATGTCTGGGTATGCTGCTTGCGCAGGGCTCTAGCGAGGTATTTGCCACACTGATTGCCGTATTCATAAAATGTGCGCCGGCATTTGAGCAGTGCGGACTTAACTTTATCTGTGCATAAGGCGCGGAGTTGTTCCCTTATCGTACGTAATTGGGCCATGATAATAGGGTCGGCAGAGCGTTTGTGGCGGGTTTCAAGGGTGTGGATCTGGGTCGGGAGGTCAGTCATGTCTCTCATTCTCTGTCTCTTAGTTCTGGTGCCTTGGGCTATGAGTAGGCCCCTGACAGTAGCCTTGTGTGCCTCCCATATAGTGTATGGGGGGATATCCGGTGTGGCATTCTAGGGAGCCGGTAAACCCAGGTTCCTGGAGTAGGGAATCGTTTAGTTTCCACTGCCCAGGGCCTGGGGAGGGGCCCCCCAGGTCCAGGGTGGGGACAACGGGAGCGTGATCAGACAGAGTGATGTTCCCTATACCCCTATGGCGGATCGTGGAGAGTTGACTGTGGTGGACTAGAAGGAGGACTATGCGGGTGTAGCTTTGATGCAGAGAGGAGAAGAAGGTGTAGTCCCTAGAGGAGGGGTGTTGTACACGCCAAACGTCTATGAGTTGGTGGGAGAAGAGGGACCGCTTTAGGTGCCATAGAGTGGCAAAGGAGAGATGGGAGGAGGCTCTCGAGGAGTCCATGTCAGGGCCCAGGAGTAGGTTAAAGTCGCCACCTAACACTAACATACCCTCCCGGAACTCCGACAGTCTGGTCAGGGCGCACTCTATAAACGTCATCACTTGGGACCCAATGGTGCCCTTCAAGAAAAGGACCCTGCCTTCTTCCCCCGCATGTTGCTCTAATAGTGTCCAGGGTACTGAGTGTGCGAGGACAATACTCACTCCCCTGGATCTTTTGTCTGGGGACCCACTATGGTAAGCAGTCGGATATCTTCTATTCTCTATGTGCGGGATACGTTCTATCTGGAAGTGGGTCTCCTGGAGGAATGCAACTTCGGCCCCCTGACGGTGGAGGTCATTGAGGATCATTCTCCTCTTTTCAGGGGTGTTCAACCCCATGACGTTTAAGGAGAGGACTTTAAGAGTGGCCATGACTGGAATGGGGGGTAAGGGGGGGTGGGAGGAAAGGGGGAAGCAGGAGGTGTATGGGAAGATGTAAAGGTGGGGTAGGAGAAGCAGTGGGGGGAGGGGAGATAGGAGTGCCTACCGGAGGCGTAGAGGATAGGTGTGGAGTCTACTAAATCTAAGCGGGCTGGATCGCCAGCCAAGTGGATCACCGCTGCCACTAAGCGTGCTCAGAGACTATTGGGGGATAGTAGATAGGCTAAAACAGTGTGTGAAGATATAACCAAGTAGTATAACAGTTACCTTCGATTAGTATGCAAACAATGAGCTGCTGCCAACCGCGCCATCCGATAACGTATTAAATGAGGAATAAAATAAAATAGCAAAAAAGAACCAGTGTAGACAGTAAGTGAAGCATCATAAATAGGAACATTGGGGGTCCCAGCACCACCATAGTGGCGCAAGGGCCCCCATATCCGCGTACAAACGGGTGGATGGGTGGGCAGACCAACTAGAGGCCTAGCCCCCCCACACATCCCACGCGGAAGGCATTGAGACCCCAACATAAACCAACAGTGTAGAATCATTAAGGCCTGTAGTAAAGTGTTTTATTTTCTAAGGCAAAAAATAAACTAAAATTTTTGCAGACTTTGCTTACGCCCCGAGTCTCAGTGATGTAAAAGATATATATGCTAAATTTCGAGAAGATTGGATAATATTTAGAGGTTGCATTCTGGCAGCGGCGAGCGTGAGGTGGGGAGGAGGTGTGGCGCGCAGCGTGTGTGGAGCTGTGAACAGGGCCAACCAATCTGAAGCCGATTAATCGATGATTTAAAAAGTTGACAACTTTTTCAATAATCGATTATAATCGATTATGTCGATTAGTTGTTGCAGCCCTAGTGCATATATTGCCTTTGCCATCCACCTTGCTTGATGCAGTGCCCCTGGGATCCTGTAACTGAAGTAGAAATTTCACTAGTTTGTGATAAAAGTGATCAATGTGTGCAACCCCTAAATATTATCCAATCTTCTTGAAATTTGGCATATATATCTTTTACATCACTGAGACTTGGGGCGTAAGCAAAGTCATTTGAAAATCACATCTTTGGAAAAATGAAACACCCTAGCCTGTAGGTATACATCCCCCAGGGGCGGAATGGCTCAGAGTGCAACAGCACTCAATGTCAGTTCACTGGGGTCTGGGTAAAGATGGTGGACCATCACACAGGAGTATACAGGAGGCAAGGAGGCATCAGAAAAGTCGGTTCCTCAGAGTCCAGTAATGGATGGAAGGTCGTTGATGCTGAGTTTTCACATTTCTCTGGAAGTGGGGTCCCATCCGTCACCTCGGGGAGCTACATCCACAGTGGGAGGTACCGGCACCTGGGCTTGGTGTCTGGAGTTGGATAGGGCCCGCCGACGGCTGCGTTGGGGCATGGGGCGAGCCGCGTCCGGTAAATCCAGCTGGATCCAGTCAGGAATCTCCACAGGAGCGAAATCCAAGAATGAGAACAGGGCCGGTAGCTAATCCGGGTGTCACAGTATGAATGTCTCCCCGTCCTTGCGGATGCTCAGGCAGAATGGGTATCCCCAGGAGTAAAGCACTCCTGCTCTCCAGATTTCAGCAAATAGTGGCTGGAGTGTCCGGTGCATTTGCAGAGTGCGCCTTGACCTCAGGAAGAACTGTAACATCTGCTCCATCGAAGGGGATCGGGCCCTTACGCCAGGCTTGTTGAATAATGGCCTCCTTCACTGTGTAGTAATGTACACGGCAAAGAACGTCTCTTGGGCTGACGTCCCGGTCAGTACGTGGGCCTTCCACCTGATGCACCCGATCCAGCTCCAGGGGTGAGTCAGGCGGTTTGTCCAAGGTCATGTTGAGAATCTGGGTCACCGATGTTCTGAGGTCTGTAGATGTAGTCGTTTCAGGTATGCCGCGCAACTTCACATTGTTGCGGCGGGAGCGGTTCTCCAGGTCATGTGTCAGCGCCATGGAGGTGAGTCAGGTTTCTTGGTGCAGGACTAGTCAGGCGGTTTGTCCAAGGTCATGTTGAGAATCTGGGTCACCGATGTTCTGAGGTCTGTAGATGTAGTCGTTTCAGGTATGCCGTCCAACTTCATATTGTTGCGGCGGGAGCGGTTCTCCAGGTCGTCATGTGCCAGCGCCATGGAGGTGAGTCAGGTTTCTTGGTGCAGGACCCTGGAGTCCAGGGCAATCAACCGCTGAGAAACACCATCATGCTCTGTGTGTAGTGAGGTGACCCGGTCCTCGAGTCGGGAGACCGTGGTCATGATGCCCGCTATGTCCCTTTTTGAGGGGCGCCTCCATTTTGGAGACCATCTCTGACATGTCACGTTTGGTCGGGAGTGAAAGCAGGATGGGTGACATCTCACCTGCAGAGAGTAGCAGCTCGGTGCTGGACGGCATCGTACTGCTGGCGTCCCCTGAGTGCAGTAGGGGGTTGCATGAGTCACGGGTGGTGTCTTCTGGCGGTGTCACGCGGCCGTTCAGGCTAGACGGCGGGGGAGAATCCGGCAAGTCCCGAGGCGTAGGCGTTGCTGCAGGCCGCGACAGCTCGAATGGCGCCCTGCGGTTTGTCGTGGCGGAACGCGTGGAGACGGATGGGGATGAGAAGAAGTGATGGAGGTCTCTGGGGTTCCTCCCGGGGCCACTTCCAGAGGATTTGCCCTTTTTTGACATTGGGTAAGTTAAGTGGAGTTACGATCAACTGCACAATGCTTGGAAGGCAGCGGAGCTCAAACATTTAGCGTCCTCACACCGCCATAGCCAGGCAACGCCCAGTCAGAGTCTCAGTAGTGAGTTGGATACAGATGCTGACCGTTCCTATTTGGCTGTTCCCTCTTGGAGAGCTGGTTCTCAACCCAAGGACTCAAACTCTGGCTTCAGCCCCGTTGGGCAATCTTGCAGTGGACCGTTCATACGCATCCCACACACACACACACACACACACACACACTCATATTAGACATGTGCGAAGGTCATCTATGAAAAAGCCAGTGCATGTCCTACTGTAAGCCATTTTGTTCCCCAGCACATACAACTCATGATCCTCATTCTCCTACTTGGACCCCCACTCTACACCATGATGACATGGTTGTGGAGAGGCCCGCATTTCTCTGCTTTGCTGGGCGTGAAGCAAGCACACTGAAGTGATAGGTACCAGTGTGCGGGGTCCTGGACTGCACACCGCTTACTCTCTTCACACTACATTGGTGCTGTTGGCACATTAGAGGCAGCACCTTTACCCCCTTGTTGAGAACCCTGCCTTTAGCAAGCCTCACACTGTGCCCCCTTTGTAGAACAAATAGCATTAGAGAATCACCTGCACACCATATAGCACTTAAACCAAACAAAATATCCGTTGGTGTTCGAAATGATGACACAGATGGTGCTGTGTAACAATCCAAGTAAAGATAGTAGTCACCAGCACTCACTTGTAATGTGCAAAAAGGATAGCACTTATATTGATATGTCACATGCGTCAAGAAGCCAATGTTTCGTGGCCAAGTAGGGTCCCTTCATCAGGGCAACATCAGAACTTCATCTTGACTTATCCCGATGTCGCCCCAAAGAACTTTGCAACTTAGGAAGGCAATTTCCATACACAAAGTTGGTGGAAATATCGTGTAGCAGAGTGCCTTCATGGGAAGCACGTCAGTGTCATCGGGGATGTGCGATGTCACCGGTGATTGTTTGATGTCACCGGGGATGTGCGGGGTCACCAGTGAGTGGTGTCACCGGTGATGTGCGGGGTCACTGCGGATGTGCATGGTCCCCAGTGATTGTTTGGTGTCAGCGGAGAAGTGCGGTGTCACCGGGGATGTGCGGAGTCACTGGACATTGCTGTCACTGGGGATGTGCAGGGTCACTAGAGATTGTTTGGTGTCACAGCGGATGTGCGCGGTCACCGGTGATTGGTGTCACCAGGGATGTGCAGGGTCACATGTGTGGGGTCACTGGAGATTGGTGCCACCGGAGATGTGCGGGGTCACCGAAGATGTGCAGGGTCACGGTGATTGTTTGTTTGGTGTCACCGGGGATGTGTGGTGTCACCGGGGATGTGAAGGGTTACTGGAGATGTGTGGGGTTACCGGAGATGTGCCGGGTCACTGGAAATTGTTTCGTTCACTGGGGATGTGCAGTGTCACCGGGGATGTGTGGGGTCAACAAGCATGTGTGGGGTCACCAGAGATTGTTTGGTGTCACCGAAGATTTGCGGGCTCACCGGAGATTGTTTGGTGTCATAGCGGATGTGCGGGGTCACCGATGATTGGGGTCACCAGAGATTTTCGGTGTCACCGCAGATGTGCAGGGTCACCGGTGATTGGTGTCACCGGTAATTGGTGTCACTTGAGATGTGCTTGGTCACTTGAGATGTGCGGGGTCACTGGAAATTGTTTGGTGTCACCGGGGATGTGTGGTGTCACCAGAGAAATACGGTTCCCGGAGATGTGCGGGGGTCACCAGAGATTGTTTGGTGTTACCAGAGATTGGTGTCACCGGAGATGTGTGGGGTCACAGATGATTGTGTGCGGTGTCACTGGAGATGTTTGGTGTCACTGGAGATGTTTGGTGTCACTGGAGATGTTTGGTGTCACTGGAGATGTTTGGTGTCACTGGAGATGTTTGGTGTCACCGGTGATTGTTTGGTGTCACTTGAGATGTGCGGGGCCACTTGAGATGTGCGGGGTCACCGGAGATGTGCGGGGTCACTGGAAATTGGTGTCACCGGGGATGTGTGGTGTCACCAGAGAAATACGGTTACCGGAGATGTGCGGGGTCACCAGAGATTGTTTGGTGTCACCGGAGATGTGTGGGGTCACAGATGATTGTGTGTGGTGTCACTGGAGATGTGCGGAGTCACTGGAAATTGTTTGGTGTCACTGAGAATGTGCGGGGTCACGGCGCAGGGCACGGGTTCCCCTCCAGCCTGGTAGAACTCCTGGTGCCTGGGTTGCAGGTGCGCATGCGCGCGGCGTGGTTCCCAGCACACACCTTCCATCTCTCTCGCCTGCCATTGGCTCCTGGGGAGGGAAGCCTGCTGGTAGCCTCGGTGACCGGGGGGTGGTCTTGCGTCCCCTAGCTATAAAAACCAGTAGATCGGGAAGTGAGCGAACACATATCAGCGTTCGCTCACTTCTCAATCCTGTCACAACTCTCTGCCGTGACAGGGGAGTGGCTGGATTCCCCCCTCCCCGCTCCTCCAGCGCTGACTGGCGTAACGGACGGGGAGGGTACAGCTGGCTCTGCCTCTAGACATAATTGTCGGGATCCGCTTCAGCTGCGGCGTCTCAGTATACCGTGAGCTGTAGCTCGGGGTATACTGAGCTTAGGGTGACGGGAGAATGCTAGTTTGTGTCCTCCCGTTACCCTAAGGAGAACTATGGGGAAAAGCCCTGACCCCATAGTTCTCCTTTTAAGGGCAACAACCGTTTTCAAACGATCCTCTAGAGCAGTCAACTGGATCTCCACAGATTCCTTTTAAACCTCAAGCTGCGCTGCCTGGTACTGCTCAGCCCGAATCAGAAGGGCCAAAGTCTGTTCTTGGCGGGCATGAACCTCGTCATGGCATCGGTTGGCTTCCATGGATGCCTGTAGATGTACCCGAGTGGCATCCTGCTGTGACCTGGGCCAGGGCTTTTACAGCCTCCTCCATCTCTTTGCCAGGGGATTGCAGTGTCTGTGCCGCTCTAACCCAGGTCATACAACAGCATGTACTGTCTTTGATATTGTCTTCATGCACTGCTTTTTCTGGTTATGCCTGCTATCTCCACCAGATGCAATAGTCAGAGTGGTTCTGATCAAAACACTTTAACAGAAACAGCTTAACTTCAGCAAATTAAACAAATGAAAAAAGCTTCTTTTCAGCACAAGTTAATCAATTGTTCACCGCCTCAGTAAGTTTGTCCGACCCCAGGGTTAGAGTCCCAGCCGGCTCCAAGAAGTTTCCACACAGGCGCAGACACCCAGCAGCAGTATCTAAGTAGTCTGCAGTTCACAGCCTAGCACAGCCACATGTCCTGCTCCAAACACCTCACAGACCACTGCAGGCTGGCTTCCTGTGCTCTGTGAACACGCCCAGAGAGGTGGGTTAACCATACCAGGCATACTAGTCAGAGTTAGAGGCTCTTTCCCACCCAATACCTCTCTGAGCCTCTGGATTCCGGGTCCCATTTCAGGACTACCGATCCTGGGAAGACTACACAGCAGTTTCCCTTCTAAAAACTCACCCCGGGACACCTCAGAAAGAGACCCTGCCAGCCCTGATTGGATTCTACGAAGACCTGCTACAAGCATCACTACTGCTACTGTGTGGCACAAGCAGCGGCTGCTGGAAACTGAAAGGCTGCAGAGGAGAAACCACCTCTTTTCACCTACCAATGCTGGGACCTACAAACTAAGCTACAGGAGTGGTGAGAGGCCATTGGCCACATTGATATTGTGTTTAAACCACCTGTACAAGCAGAACATGGGCCCCACCCACGGCTAGCTCAGTTAAATACCACTGGCCAGTAGGTTTAAGACCCGGGTCTGTTTGGACTGAGACTTTGCCTTCATAGAATTTTATATTAGTCAGTTTAGTGTTGTTTGCATATGCAGATAGGCAGCAATAGCTAAGATTTACCTGCATATTTAAAGTGCTTTTATTACTTGCTGTTTATTCGCCATTATTGTACCTGTTCATTCATTTATTGGGTAGTATATAATTTAGAGGTGCACCGAAAAGGACATTTTAGAACCGAAACGAAAACGAAATAAAAAAAAATGTCAGGCCGAAAAAAAATGACTTTTCTTCGCCAGTAGTCAAGGGGATTGCTACTTCTGGCAATAGGTTGTTCGGATAGATAAATACCCAGCTGTTGTGTAGCTGCACTTGATGGGGCACTGCTGTGGATTGGGGTACTTTCCTGTAGGATTTCATCAAACATGTCAGAAAGTGAGGGAGTGTGCTCCTTGTCACTTGTACGAGACCGTTTCCCCGGCACCTCTGTGCTGCATGTTGGGTCTGCTTCACCAGATGTTTTCATGACCTCCAACTGTGCCTGTATCGTTTCCATTGCACGCTGCTTTTTCTCCACGTCAAAATAGTGATCTTTAAATCTGGGATGCAGTACAGAGCACTCAGTCTTCAAATCGTGTGTTAACAGCCTGCAATAAGGTTTTTTTAGCTGTTTTTACACCATCATCAGTTTGCGCCTCTCTTGCTAGCAGACGCTTCAGTGCTGCAATCAAAGGAATAACTTCAGCAACAGATGCATTACTTGAACTTATTTCCTTGGTTAACTGTTCAAATGGAGCAAGAAGAGAAACAATATTTTCCATTAGCATCCACTGATGTGAACTCAATGTTACTTGAAGTTCGTGATCGGACATGTATGCAGCTAAGACTCTCTTTTGTTCAATTAGACTTTCCAAAATGTAGTATGTGCTGTTCCAGCGAGTGGCTACATCTTGCTGCAGTCGTGTGGGTGGCATTCCAAACTGTAGTTGCACAGCTTATAAACCTGGAATAAGCAAGTATTGAATGCTTAAAGTGACCTACAATTTTCCTCCCTGTTGCTGTTATTTCTGATATGCTGCGCTGACTCAGCACTCCCTCATTCACAGCTAATTGCATCGTGTGTGCCATGCATGATATACTCTGGAGTCCACTATTCTCCATTGCTTTTACCATGTTCCGTGCATTATCTCGAACAATCAGATGAACTTTAGACTTTTCAATGTGCCAAGTTTCAAGCATGGTATCTAATGTTTCTGATATTGCTGCTGCAGTGTGTGACCCAACAAACTTTTGTGCGTGAAGCAAGATATTTTTCAGATTAAAATCGTTGTCTATCCACTGCGCTGTTAAACTAAGCAGGCTAGTTGGGCTCACGTCTGCGCTCCAAATGTCTGTGGTAAAACTTATGGCTGGAATGTCTGTGGACATCAGCTCATGAATGTGTTTTGCAACACGGTCAAACATTTTCGGTAGACAGGTTTCAGCAAGATAGCGTCTGCTTGGCAGTGTGTAATGTGGCTCAATATGTTCAATAAGCCTGCGAAATCCAATGTCCTCCACAACAGAAAATGGCTGAGCATCTAAGGCAATACATTTCATAAGTTTTTCTGTAATGTCTTGTGCTTTGGCACTATCATTGGCAAATTTCTTAACTCTCTCAAATGCTGTGGCAATAGATGGTGTTGTGCTAGTTGGGGTTTTAAGTTTGTTGCTTGGCTGTATTCTGCATGCTGATTTGGATGACATGTTTTCAGATGATATATCCGTGCAGTCAGTGCGGGCTCCAGGTGGCCAGTGCAGGCTCCAGGCTGTCAGAATGGGCTCTCAGGTGGACAGTGCGGGCTCCAGGTGGTCCGTGCGGCTCCAGAAGGTCAGTGCGGGTTCCGGGCAGTCAGTGCGGGCTCCAGGTGGTCAGTGCGGCTCCAGAAGGTCAGTGCGGGCACCAGGCAGTATGTATGGGCTCCGGGCGGTCAGTGCAGGCTCCAGGTGGATAGTGAGGTCTCCAGGTGGTCAGTGCGGCTCCAGAAGGTCAGTGCGGGTTCCGGGCAGTCAGTGCGGGCTCCAGGTGGCCAGTGCAGGCTCCAGGCTGTCAGAATGGGCTCCAGGCAGTATGTATGGGCTCCAAGCGGTCAGTGCGGGCTCCAGGTGGTCAGTATGTGCTCTAGGTGATCAGTATGGGCTTTGAGTTGGTCAGTATGGGCTCTCTGGCGGTCAGTGTGGGCTCTAGGAGGTCAGTATGGGCTCTCAGGTGGTCAGTGAGACTGGCGGCCGCAGCAGATGTGACTCTCTGCTCAGGCATATCAGAGGGCCCTCTGATATGCCTGAATAGAGGGCCGCGGCTGCCGTGT
>NW_017308400.1:33815-43949 GCF_000935625.1 Nanorana parkeri | reverse complement strand
GGCTGCCGTGTCAGGCCAGCCACAATACTGGTTGGCCTATTTACAGGGGCTGACCTGAAGCTCCACCCGCCCCTATGTTAATCCGGCCCTTGGTATAGGGTAAACTATTGATCGTAAAGGTCCACCAGGTAATGACTATTTAAGTTAGCCTATATGTGGAGAAATGCTGTATGGAACTATGAGTGTTCACTGTTCATACTTCTAGTGTTCATACAGTACAGACTCCAGGTGGTCAGGGTGGGCTCCAGATGGTAAGTGCGGGCTCTCAGGTGGTCAGTATGGGCTCTCAGGTGGTCAGTATGGGCTTTCAGGTGGTCAGTAGGGGATCTCAGGTTGTCAGAAATGGATCTCAGGTGGTCAGTATGGGCTTCAGGCAGTCACTGCGGGCTCCAGGTGGTCAGTTCGGGCTCCAAGTGGTCAGTGCGGGCTCCAGGCGGTCAGTGCGGGCTCCAGGTGGCAAGAATGGGCTCTAGGTGGTCAGTATGTGCTCCAGGTGGTCAGTATGTGTTCCAGGCGGTCAATATGGGCTCCAGGAGGTCAGTATGGGCTCTCAGATGGTCGGTGAGTCTGGCAGCCACAGCAGATGGGGCTCTCTGCTCAGGCTACAGGCATATAAAACCATAACAAGCCTAAGTATGCTGCAATCTAGCAGAGGCACAGAGGAAGGCAAACAAAGTGGGTCCCCCAGGCCCCAGTGATGCTGCAGCAGCCAGGGATTTGTTTGATTTGATCAAGATCGTGTTAAGTTCTATGTATATAACATTTTAATAAAGCAGTTTTTATGCATTATGGTGTGCACTATGGATTCTTCTTTGTTTTATGCATGATATGATTGATTATGGGGAATGAGACTGAAAAGAATAGTTGAACTACGGTCATAATTTGAGGTTATATCCCGCCTCCTTGAAGATAAAGGGGATCGCCAAGTAAGACCTTCTGCTGTAAGGCCTTTTAATCAGGTGAGCGGCTCTCTGGAGGGTCCTTACACAGAGATTGATAGCAGTGGAGGTTAATGTTTTGCACATTGCTGATAAGGATGACTTTGAAGTGATGGTGAAAGTGTGGACTAACACTGAGATACTGATTATTGTACGGGTACCTTATCTTGGAGTTGGATATTTACACAAATCGTTTGAGTACGGAATTGGAAAGCATTTCTCATTATCCTGAAGAAGTTTATTATCCAACATAAATCTTGGGTATTATGCTGTTTTCGATTCCAGGGTGCTGACAAAGATCACTAGTTTGTGTTTGCACATGTATGATTGTACAGGACACTTTTTGAATGTTGTATTAATGCTTGCTGTGATATTTTTATAGATTTTTTTCATTTTGATGTAATTTTGCTCATATTTGCTTTCAGTTTTAGGTGTTTAGCGTGGCACATACACTGAGTGGCCATATTTTTATGACCACCTGACGTTTGTAGGCTAATTAGCTATAATTTCGCGCTGAAGTTGCTAGAGGGCCAGGCCATTATAAATAGGGAAGCAGGTTGTTTACCACGACAGTAGAAGTGATTTTTTTCTGAAGATATGGGTAAACAACGCAATTTAACAGTCTTTGAACATGGGGTGATTGTTGGCGCTCACGCCATGGAGCGAGTATCAGCAAAACAGCAGAATAGGTTAAATGTTCAAGAGCAGCTGTTGTTAAAGTGTTTATAGACTGGACTGTCAGCCGAAAATCTGGGTCTGAACGTGCGAATTATGGCCGTCAGCGACTAGTCAATGTTAGGGCAGAACGTCCGAGTTTCGCAAGGTTGATGGGCAGTGTACAACCGCAAATACTGTACAATCAATCGACTTTTGACTAACCACCAGGTTAGAAAACTTCGGTCGATCGTACAATTTTCGCAAGGTTGGGGGCGTTTCCGTACGTCAAAATTCGTACGATTTACACTGCACATGCGCAGGCGAAAATACGTGCGGTCGATTACCGCAATTCGTCCAGGTGCTTTCTACTAATTACCGCTGATCCAACCTTGCGCTAATCGGGGCAGTATGGGGCCGCCGTACGAAAATCTTATGACAGTTCGATCATCGGGCAAAAAGTGTCCGATTATCGCAAGGTGTATAGGCAGCCTTAGTAAGCTGTGTGTGTCTCCACAGACATAGCAAATCAAGCTACTCCCCTCCCACCTGGCCCCCTGCCCTCCCTTCTTCAAGATAGTAGATGAAAAGTTGATGCAGTTTGCACTGTCCTTTGTGATCTTGTTCTGGACAGGAAGTTCAGGGAAACTGAGCTGAGGCTAGGTTCACACCAGATGCACTGCGTTCCGGCCCGATTCTGGCCAGAACGCACTGCATAGCATTGCTGCCGGCTCATTTTTTTTGTGGGGCAGGAGGCAGCCACAGCGATCGGCCGCACAGGATCAGAAGGCACATTATGCCTGTGGTCCGGTCTGGTGCGATGCGATCAAAATGCTGCAAGCACTATAATGTGCTTTGCAATCCCGTGCGGCCGATCGCATTGCGGCTGGAGGGCATGGCTACGGTGTCATTCACTCCATTGGCTCGCCACACCCCCTCCTGCCCCACAAAAAAGTGACCCGGACGCAATGCGATGCAGTGCGTTCTGGCCAGAATCGGACCGGAAGGCACTGCATCTGGTGTGAACCTAGCCTGAGAGACTTGGATGCAGCTGTTCAGATGATTCTAAAGTTTTTGTGCAAAAATGTAAAGCAATGCTTTGCTGGGCAATCTACTGTAGATTTGTTTGATCTGGATTCATGATTGAAAAAAGTTTGAGTTTAATACCACTTTAACCTATCATTTTAGGCTGGTATGATTCGTACAGACAAGGAGGAATTTTTCATAGAGCCACTAGAAAAAGACAACAAAGAAGAGAGTGGAAGATCGCATATTGTGTATCGCCGATCAGCTGTTATAAAATCCTTTCCAAGTCAGAATGCTGACACACACCATAATGGTAAGTTTGTGATGCTGATGATTAGATTACATAGATTATATAGTCAGGTTGAAAAAAGGCCATCGAAGTCAACCTATTATGATATTTGGGGAAGTTAACACAATGGTAGTGCATTTAGGACGTAGTCCACTCGCAAACTTCTTCTTTTTAGGGCTTACTGCCCACTTTTATTTAAATGTCAAAAGTTTTAATAAAATTTTAAGAATACAACATAATAATAAAAGTCAAGTAGGTAACACTATCCATATAAACAAGAACAGCATAGAATCCCAATGATATACAGTACGGCAAGTCATTGTGGAGGAATATAAACAAAAATTTAAGAAACAAACTAAACACACCATTCCACCACAGGTATTGAAAAAATTACCATCGTAGAGATAAAGAACAGCATTAATCCCATGTAAGAACCGAAGGCAAATGGTGATATTTTATATGGCTATTTTAGAGTCCTTTAAAAAAAAAAATATATGAATGCAACACTTTTATTTAAAAGTTACACAGACATTTTTCCCTCACAGGGGTTTCTCCAACATATTAACACAAAGTTAAGTTTTGTCTTTTTGAAAAATAACATTTTCCCCCCACACAGGCTGTATCCAACAGACTCGCCACACAGGCTGGTTCCAAGATGGAGTCCTCCTGACTCCTGCACAGACACCTCCTCTGACTCCCAGGTGGAACCTTGAACCTTAAGGTGCCCATACACTGTGCAATTATTGCACGATAATCGCGGGAAATCCCGCGATCGTACGATAATCGCAATGTGTATGGAAGGCGTGCAACTGTTTTTACTGTAAGGTCTTTTGTCTAAGGAGCATGCTAGAAAACCGGCCGAGAATCGTACGATTTTCGGTTGGTTTTTAGCATGATCGTATTCAGCATGACCGTTCAGCATTGCGGTCATCGGAAGCCCGCCCCTCAGGGGGGCGGGCTTGCGATGATCGCAAGTACGATCTGCCTTTACCAAGATGGGCAGATCGTACGTTTTTTTAATTACTTTATAACCATCACAAGACTAAGGTCTTGCGATGGTTGTAAAGTGTATGGCCACCTTTAGCCTGCAGCCTTTTCATAAGGGTTGTGCACAGGTGCACAATCATTGGGTGCTGGTCACTATTACTGCAAGGACCCAGGAATGGGGATTTCATTCCTCCCAATTCTCTTCTAAATCTCCCGACTCCAGGATTCCAACTAAAATCCAGAAAATCCGGAAAGGGCTGAAAAGCCAGCTCTTTCCTGGTAAAAGTAATTGCTTCCTTGTACCGCTCAGCCCCTCTGGCTGAGAATCCTGGGTGACTTTGAGGCCACATAACACCATGGTATTGCCAAGCAATGCCACACTATAGAGAAAAAAAAATGACATTAATGCCATTTATTCATAATCAAATATTTTCTGCCACATCTTGTCTGTTTCATAGCAGAAGAAAGGTAGGGTGTTAGAGTATAAGAGTTAAGATACTTGTAATTTGCTGGACTCTTAGGTGGGGACAGGCAGCTTCCAAGAGGATAGAAGTAATCAGTTTGGATGGTTGTGACTCACAACCATCCAAACTGATTACTTCTATCCTCTGGGATACAACTTGTGAGGAAAGAACTGAAAAGGGGATTTGCAGATGTGTATTTGTACATGATGCATGTAAATACAGTAATTCATACAAAATATGCAATCAGCATTCATTCCATTTTTACTTTTAATGCACGTATTTTCAATTGCAAGATACAAATAATTGATGTTACTGTATATTTCTAGATTTAAAGCATTATATATGTATGCAATAAAGATTACACTGTTTACACGTTTATGCTTAATTTTGATGGCATAATGTTTAAAATATAAGAAATACAATTAAATACTGCTACTTTCTTCAGTGGCTAAAGCTGGCCATAGACAACAGTTATTAAATAAAAGATAACAGTAAGTAACAGTTTTTTTAATCATGATGTGTTAGTACCTGTGCCCAGCAATCATATAAATAATACAAACAAGTTTAAAAGCCTTCACAATTTACCATAAAGAAAAAAAATAAGATAAACAGGAGACATGTAAACATCATTAAAGTGTTTCTGTTGCCAACATTCTTTTTTTAGTTTTGGATAGAGTAGGGAAGGGTTAAAAACCCTGCCAAGTCAGAGAGAACCAGGACCCACTTCTGGTCAGAGATGCACAACAGGATGTTGGAGATAATCTCCCAAAGTATGGGAAATTCCCCTTTTGGACAGTTGTTCCTGGAACAGATGTCCCCATTGAAAGATTTCCTCTGAAGTTTTGTTCTGTGGACATCTTTTTAATTTTGGATTTCACCTCACTTTCTTTTAAGTGACAAAGGTCACCTGTGTTGGAAATAATCTCAGTGCTTCATCTAAACACATAACCAACAACCTGTCTCATTGGGGACAAAGACAGCAAAAAAAATCCAGAGGGTTTAATCCTTCCCCACTCCTTGCAAAATTAGAAAAAAATAATTATCTAGAGATATGCTTGAAAGACCAATTCCAGTCACCAAGTGAACCCAATCAATGAACTGGTAATGCTGTTAAGTAAAAACTGAACCCAAGTTCTTCATAAAGCACCACATTCAGAATTCACATACAATTTAATTGAATCAAGGAGGCGGGGACTAACTGTGATGCGGACTGCTTTGTTATGAGTGGCCCATCACTGTGTGTGAGTTTTATTATTGCTGGTAAATCACCTAATAGGAGGTGTGCTGGTCCTGTGACAACCTGCAGCTCTCCTCTCCATACATCTCTCACCCTCCCCAAACTGCTAGGACATATAGTTCCTTTACAATTACTAAACTAGCCTGTCCTGCTCTGTTTCTATTATTCTGGCATTCTTATGGATTAGTGTACACAGGCAGGGACATGAAGTTTCACTGTTGAACCGCCACCACCCACTAACTCACTCACTGTCCAGCACATTGCCATCCATTTAAAAAACAAAATAGATACAATTCGGGATCAGATCGCCACTGTGCAGTCACCTTCCCCTATTCATGTTCCAGACCCACCATCACACTTGTTACTCTCCTCTTTTGACCCTCTCACCACAGAGGAGGTTACAAAGCTTCTCTCTGACACCCATCCCACCACTTGCACCCTGGACCCTGTTCCCTCACCTCTACTTCGGTCTCCCTCTTACTCTATCCTACACTCTCTTACTCACATTTTCAATCTCTCACTCTCTGCTGGCATCTTTCCCTCCTCTCTAAAGCATGTTCTGGTCACCCAATACCCAAAAAACCATAAATGGACCATACCGACCTCACAATCTCAGACCATCTCCTTACTCCCATTCACCTCCAAACTCGTAGAACGTCTTATCTACAGCCGCCTGAGCCGCCACCTCGCTGATAACAACCTTCTCGATCCCTTACAGTCGAGCTTTCACCCCCTACACTCCACTGAAACCGCCCTCCTTAAACTCACTAATGACTTACTAACAGCTAAAAACAATGGTCACAATTCCTTACTCCCGCTTATTAACACAACTATCCAGCCCTCCCCACATGCCATGGTGCTAGGTGTCATCCTTGACTCGGACCTCACCTTTCTTCCCCACATCCAATCACTATCCAAATCCTGACGCCTTCACCTTCGTAACATCTCCAAAATACGCCCCTTCCTCACCAATGAAACCGCAAAATTACTCATCCACTCACTTGTTATCTCTCGTCTTGACTATTGCAACTCCCTCCTCATTATACTTCCACTACACAGGCTATCCCCCCTTCAGTCTATCATGAATGCAGCTGCTAGACTCATTCACCTAACTAACCGCTCAGTGTCTGCAACCCTCCTCTGTCAATCCCTACACTGGCTTCCAATAGCCAAAGATTAAAATTCAAAATATTAACAACCACTTACAAAGCCATCCACAACTCTGCCCCTGGCTATATCTCAAACCTGGTCTCAAAGTAGCACCCTAACCGTCCCCTCGGCTCTTCAAAAGACCTCCTGCTTTCCAGCTCCCTCGTCAACTCCTCCCATGCTCACCTCCAGGACTTCACTAGAGTCTCTCCCATCCTATGGAACTCTCTACCCCAACTTGTCCGTCTATCTCGCACACTGATTGACTTAAGACTTATCTCTTCAGGGAAGCCTATCCAAGCTCAACCTAACCACTGAACTATCAATTTCTCAAATAATCCATCCCCACACAGCTACCTCCTCATGTATCACTTGCCTCTCTCTTTTAGATTGTAAGCCCTCACAGGCAGGGCCCTCCTTACCATCTTGTCTTGAATTGTATTGTGATTGCAATGTCTTCCTTATGTTGTAAAGCGCTGCACAAACTGCTGGCACTATATAAATCCTATATAATAATATTAACTACATTTATACAGAAATTAGTAGCACCACAAGGGAGTAAAAGCAGCAGAACTGGAGTATAGAGCATGTAATGACACTACTGTTACTGTTATTTGTTATTGTCGGATAATGTTACAACTGCAAGTTTTTTAATCTCGCTCTGCCATGATTGCCTGTTTGTTTCTTGCATATTGTCACAAAATGTTGCTACAGGGCCACCAATAGAAATAATGGGGTCCCATTCAGCCTACCTGACAGGCGCCCCCTGGTCAACCACACCACATAACATGTTGTAAAAAAAAAACAAGGGGGAAAAAACAAGCCTTTTCTTTGTCTAAAAGTGATTTCTTAATTGTACAGTACAGGACACAGGCTACTTTAACATAGACCCTGGGTTATATGCAGCCACCTTCAGGTGATTGGACACTGGCAAACAGAATTGTGTTGCAGCCTTTATAACCCCTTCTTTACTACAGTCCTTAGGATGATGTCTCTACTGAGAACTGGTTTCTGGCTAACTCTACTTCTACAGTACATCCTATCCGAAGAGGATTCTCGCTTCAACCTAGCTGTACATAAACCACTGAGGCTGTGTTCTGCAGCTTCTGGATCACCCTTTGGCAAACTTTGGGGGACCGTACCCAGACCATGCCTTGTGGAAGTTGTGGGGCCGGCCTGTCCTCTCACTAAAGAACCCCTGAAGGAGAGGGTATGCCTTCTCAAAATGGGCAAAGCGAGGAGCTCACTTTGGGGTGGGTGTCGTGTTTTCCTGGCCTGGGATCAGTGTGTTGCACAGCGACTATGGCACAATGTGTCATCGGTTTCATTTGACACTTTTCCCCTTGCTGAATAGATTCAGTTGCAGAGAACCTGTGGCACTGCAACACTTTTTGGGGTGGATGAGCCCCACCCAGGCACGTAGTTTCCTTGTTTCCCAGCAAGCTACAAATACCACTTTGGGCTCATGCTCTGGGGAAGGACATGCACACAGCCTTCTTCTCCACATCTAGGCCCGGGATTCAGTGCATGCCCTTTGCAGTAGCCTTGTGAGACACAGATTGGCTTCTGCTCTGCAGCAAAAATTGTAATGAACCCACTGAGGATCCTGTCACCAAAATGGTGAACATCAAGTGAAATGAGACTTGGGACAGGCCAGCACTAAATATGCATAAAACCATGATAGGACTAACAATTCATTCCCTGGCAACTTGTCTTCCGATACTTTAGATCTTGGTCTACATTTATCGGAGTCCTTTCTTCTACCCTTTTTGCCTAGGGAGGAATTTATGAACTCTGTGGCAGAACTTATGGGGAAGGTCTCTACTCTGACAGAAACCACTAGACAAAGGAGATGTAAACATCCCCTGTAGCTTGCGGGCTCTGGGTGGAGGATGGCAAAGAGGGAGAGTGGGAATTAAAGGGCACCTCATGAGAGGAGAACCGTTCAACCACAATCTCTACCAGGCTTTAATAAACCATTGTGGTTTTGGTGGACAGGGTGCACCCTTGTTTGGGGCTGTCTCCACCTACTGGTTCTAAGGTACCCAGCTGAGGTTCTCAGAAAAAGAATAAAAACTCATCCACCCCCCCCAGTGCAGGATGTTGTGTATGAGGACTGGTCACTAGTGATGAGTCGAACTGGTCCGAGTTCGGTTCGAATTCGAACTTTAGAACATCCAAAACGTTCAAACTCAATGCAAGTCTATGGAGGTAGAACTTTCAAAAACAATTGGTCCCCTTTAAGAGGGCTTATTTGCAAGTTATTGGCCATAAAATGTGTATGGGGTTCCGGGTACTGCCCTGGGGGACAGGAATCAATGAAAAAAAACCTTTTAAAAATACAGTTTTTAAAGGAGCATTGATTTTAACATCACTTAAAGGGTAACAATAAAAATGAAAAATTCCTTTAAATATCATGCCTAGGTTCCCCTTAACCTGCCTGTAAAGTGGCAAATCTGTACAATGTATAGAATCTGCTGCAGCAAAACTGACGTTTCTAAAGGAAAAAAAATGATTTTTTTTAAGTGTGCAGTTCCCCCTCCCAAACAATATCAGACCCTTTATGTCTGGTAGGAGGGACCAAATTGAAGAAACAGAGTGTGGGGTTCCCCCAAACGTCATACCAGACCCTTAAGGTCTGGTAGGAAATTTAAGGAGGAACCTCACTCCCAAAAATGGGGGGAAAAGTGGGGTCCCCCCTAAAATTTGAAAAAGAGCAAAGGACGGTCGCAAGCACCAACCTGTGCGCTGACCAAAGAAGTTACTTCAGACCATATATGGTAAAAGATGTAATTACTTTTCTTGATAATATAAATTATGCATAGAGAAATATTGCACCATCACCCAATACCACCTTTAAAATTGACAACGTTGTCATTTCATTCATGTGCAAAACATTCACTCCTGAGCGGTTAACCTTGTTTCTACCACCTGGGGTATGAGCAGTATCTCTAAGAATTGATCTGCCCATCAAGCATATGTAAGGTAGTTCACTTCCATGTGTGAACACATTTCCTTTTAAATGAAACACTGTGGTCCAGGTAGTATTCAGCGGGTACTGACCGGTTTTTCCCCTTTGTATGAGAAAGTCTAGTTGTTAGGGAATTATTGGTCCATCGTTTGTAATCAAAGGGGGCATTATGATATTATAGCTGCATGCTCCCCGGTGGTTCAAGGTAACCCGAACAGACACGGAAACGTTGACGCGTTTCGCCCCTCCTCCTGGGGCTTCGTCAGGGCGTAGTCATGGGGTAGAAGTGTGATCTCTTTATAGGTAGTTTAATTGCTTTATCTATTAACCCCCTCCAGCTTTGCACCGGCTTTTTTATTTCAGTGGATGATTTGCACATATATCGCTTCTCACCATCCATCCATATATACCATAAACTT
>NW_017308400.1:1060-33782 GCF_000935625.1 Nanorana parkeri | reverse complement strand
AATTAAATGTAGTCCTATTGAACTAATTAAGTATATATTATTGAGATTCCTTAGCTTACTCATAGAAAGACTTGTAGATTAAACTCCGTGTTTAATCCCTTGGGGGCTAGAGTGTCCAGCTTGTACATCCACATTTTTTCTTTTTGTTTAAGGATTTTATCGAAATCCCCCCTTCTTGCTGAAAGATTTAGTACATAAATCCCTTTTACTTTTAACCCTTCTGGGTTGCCCCTGTGGTATTTGTCAAAATGTTGAGCGATGGGACTATCAATATGTACTGTTTTTTTGTGAAAATGTTTAATATCCCTTAAGTGTTCCCTTTAGTGTTCACACAGTCTGACCCGTAATTGGCATTTCGTCTTACCAATATAATATTTACCACAGGGGCAGCCCAGTTGGTAGATTACCCTGCTTGTTGCACAATTAATAAATTGTTTTATGTGATAGCTCTTCCTCCCATCACTTGTGTGGAATGATTCACTTCTTTCCACAAACGGGCAAATCTGGCACCTCCCACATGGGTACATGCCCACCATCTTAGACCTTTCTTCACCTAGCCACGTCTCCCTTGTACTAGATTTATATTCTGAGGACACTAGTTAGTCCCGTAGGTTACGTGCTCTGCGGGCTACTAGTTGGGGGTATGGGCCCACTATTTCTCCCAGAGTTGGATTTAGGTGTAATATGTGCCAGTGTTTTTTCAGAATTTTCTTTAGTTCCTCCCATTGTGAACCATATTGGGAGGACAGGGTCCTCAAAGTTTTTTCTTTCTTTTATTTTCGCTCCCTCATCCAAAATCTGTGTTCTTGATCTCTGGTTAACCTTGGTTTTACTGTTCCTTAGGGTTCTACGGGAGTATCCTCTTGCTCTGTTGTACATTTCACTAGATTCTTTCTTATAATCGGAAACCCAAGAGCAGATTTGTTTAACCTGTAGGAACTTACCCGTGGGTATCCCATGTATAAGAGACCTTGGGTGATGGCTAGTGGCATGCACGATGGTGTTTGCCGAATGTTGCCTTTCTGAAGGTATTTGTTATTAGCTCCTCATTTTCTATTCTTATTAACAAATCCAAAAATGGAATCTCATACTGACTTACTGTGTATGTCAGTCGTATGTTTTTGTTCACATTTAGTTCGCACATGAAGTTCTCCAGGCTTTCTTGTGGGCCCTCCCACCCATATCATGATGACATCATCAATGTACCTGAGCCAAAGTCTCGTATGGCTCAGGTACAAATTATTGACATATACTTCCTCTGTTTCCCATAGACCCAGATGAAGACAAGCATAGGCTGGTGCCAAGGGGGCCCCCATAGAGGTCCCCTTAATTTGGGGTATAGTATTGGCCATTGAACTGAAAAAAAGTTATTGAGGGCAAATTCCAGCAGCTCCTCTAGGAATTCATTTTGGGCTGCTGCTTGTGGGAAGTGTTGCTCAAGGAAGTGGTGTACTGCCTTTAATCCACAATTGTGCGGGATAGAGGTATATAAGGATTCTACATCTATCCCGACTAAAAGGCATCCCTTTTGGATCTTCATATTATTAAGTTTTTGAAGTACATCTCCCGTGTCCTTTACATAGGAGGGCAGTTCGAAGACCAAGTCTTTGAGAAGTATATCCAAATACTTTCCTAGATTTTCTAATGGACCCAGTACTGCTGAGACTATGGGCCTACCCGGGGGGTTGGATTTATTTTTGTGTATCTTGCGGATGATGTAGAAGGTGGGAATGTTATATTCTTTCGTTCTTAGGAATTTAAATTCTTTGATAGTTAGCAGTCCCACTTCTCTTGCCAAGTCCAGTTTAAAATTGAACTCCAATGTCAAATCTTGGAATGGGGAACTGTCTAATATTTCATAAGTTTCTACATCAGAGAGTAGTCATTTAACTTCTCTCACATACATGTCTTCTGACATTGGAACTACATTCCCTCCCTTGTCACTCATCTTAATGACAATATCCGGCGTTTCCTGTAGTTCTCGTAGGGCCCTTCTCTCTAGCTTTGAAAGGTTATCCTCCCCTTTCACCGACCAATTGTTCAATTTAAGGTCCTTATGTACTAGGTCCTTGAAGAGGCTCAAGTGTGGATTATTAGTGAGATTTGGCATGGTCTGGGATTTAGTACATAAATGGGTCATTCTTATCTCTGGGGAGGCTTTGGATGAACTACATTCCTCCTCTTCATAGTGCGTTAAGATCTTCAAGGGCCTGTCTATCTGCATCAGTTACTGATGTACTTGTTTGTTCAGACCATAAGGTCTCCTTGTTGGTATGCAAACACCTTAGATATACTTTTCTCAGATAGAGATTTAGGTCCTTGAAGATCGTAAACTCATTCATCCCCTCCACAGGGGAGAAGGATAGGCCTCTTTTAAGGAGGCTAATAAATTCTATTTTTAAAGGGAAATTCGATAAGTTGATGACTTAATTTCCCTGCTTTTCCTCTGCCTTTTCCTGTATGGGATCTGAGTTTAGTTCCGTCTCCCTCTCAGTCTGGTGGAAACCACTTCCTCTGTGCGATTTCCTACCTCTCTTTCTACACCCTTTCCTCTGCCCTCTTGTCTTTCCCTGACCACCTTTGTGTACTTCCGGGTATTCTCTCATTCGCCTAAAAAACTAACCGACCTTTTGGTTCCCTCATTTTCACTCTCACTGGATGATCTCTCCCTACTTTTATGAAAAAAATCTTCTAGATTGGCTCCGCCCCCTTCATTGTGTTAGATAAAAAATCTGACATTTCTCCCAATCATCAAGATCCCGCTGGAATTTGGATTGTTTTGTAGATCTCATTCCTTTGGGTTCTCTCCACTTCCTTCTTCAGGAAGTAATTTCGTTTCAGGAAAGCATCATGTTCCTTAAAGGGGTCCAGTCCCTGTGTACTCTCCTCTATCTGTCGTTCTAAGTCCCTCATTTGTAGAGTCTCTTCCTCCACTATCAGCTTCATTATTTCCAGGCCATGTCCTATACATTGTTGTTTCCATTTCTCTAAGAATCTATCATTCTGTAGATGTTCGGCCGGGACTACCCTTGGCCAGCTGGAAGCACTTTTGTAGCTCCGTACGACGTACGTCCTTGGCAGCGAAAGGGTTAAACCCCTCGGGATCATCGCAGCTCTAATATAGGATTCTAAAGACATCCTGTCCCATTTGCGATTTAGGTGTTTTAAAATTAGTTTTTTATGTTGTCCGAATCTCTTATTTATGTCCATCTCAGTTTCTTGTATCTTGGCCCCTCCTCTTTTAAACTCTTCTTTTATTTCGTCGTCTATTTCACTATTGAGGGTATATGCCATCTTTTTAAAAAAAAGCCTGTGGAGTTGTGATGTAGAGACACACACATGGAAGTGAGCTACCTTACATATGCTTGATGGGCAGATCAATTCTTAGAGATACTGCTCATACCCCAGGTGGTAGAAACAAGGTTAACCGCTCAGGAGTGAATGTTTTGCACATGAATGAAATGACAACGTTGTCAATTTTAAAGGTGGTATTGGGTGATGGTGCAATATTTTTCTATGCATCATTTATATTATCAATAAAAGTATTTACATCTTTTTCCATATATGGTCTGAAGTAACTTCTTTGGTCAGCGCATAGGTTAGTGCTTGCGACCGTCCTTTGCTCTTTTCTTGCATGGGTTAATTGATTGTCTCCGGGGAATCCCCCCTAAAATTCCATACCAGACCCTTTATCCGGGCATAGGCCTAGCAGAGCCCATACTAGGCCACATGCCCTCGGCACTGGGAGGGTTCTTTTCCAGGATCACCCCTGGTAATACAATTGAAGTAAAAAAAACACTTTTTGAAAAATTATTTAATTGAAAAAAAGTCCTTTATTGTAAAAAAAATAAAATAAAATATCCATCTACGTAATCAGGGGTCAATCACGATGTCCAGCGTTGTCCACGATGACGACTCGACAAGATAAAAAATAGAACAATAAAAAAATACATAGAATAGAGATAATAATAATAAAAAAAAGATGACCGCTGTCCCATATGCTCGCAATGAACACCCGCCACATGGCATTTTGACAGATGCCGGGAAAACAAACAATTGAGCGGAGCTAGCAGTTACAGCTAACTCTGCCCAACTGTGAACAGTTTTACGTCATCTAAGGCCTGGTTCACACCTGTACGTTTTGTAGCGCGTTCAACGCTCTACGAACGCTCTACAAAACGCTCAAACACGACAATCCCATTGTTTTCTATGGGTATGGTTCACACCTTGCCATAAAAACGCGCGTCACTGAACGCGCGACAAACACGCATATTCGATATGCCTAGGTGTGAACAGAGCCTTACAGGTGAGCCATGATTGGGCAAAGTCATCATGACTTTGTCCAATCATGGCTCTCACAGAGTACTGAGCCCTGATTGGGCAAAGCCTTTAGCCAATTAGGGCTTCACAAGGTGCTTTGCCTTGTGGGGCGTTCAGCGGTCAAATAGACCGCCAAACACCCTTATAGTTCGTGTGTTCGGCAACACACGAACTAGCAATGTTTGAGGCGAACTCACGTTCGACTCGAGCATCCAGCCCGACCCTACTGGTCACGTCCAGACAAGGTGTGTAACCCATCTCAAGAGGATTGCTCAGTAATATCCTGTTAAGGAAGCCTATCACAAAAAAAGTGTAAGGCTCTGGTGGTGGATCGGGCTATCTCTTGCCTTTACAAGTACCTGACAGCACTGGTTGAGGAAATTCTGGTCTTAAAATAGCCTGTAGACAAAAGGCTGGTGGGCTTGCTTAAGGCTTTTTTCCATTGGTGAGTGTGGCCATGCAACTGACTGTTGTCTTGATGGCAAATGCCAGACACTTGCAGTGTCGACTAAGTGCATGGCGCATGACAAGGGGTTGATCCTCATGGATTCATCATAAATCCAAAACCTAGAGCTCCTTCCTCCTTAAACCTGCTAAGCCTGGCACCAAGTCAGCCTCGCAATGCCCTCATTTCTTCAAACAGAGATGTCTGTCGGCCTTTTTTACCAACTGATCTTGGGACATTAGGGATCTTCGGGTCAAAGACATAGAAGGGAATTTATCAACACTGGAGCAGGCAAAATCTGGAGCAGCTGTGCATGTCAACCAATCAGCCACTCTTTCTCATTTTCAAATCTTATCTGAACAACCTGAAGAGAGAAGCTAATTGGTTGCCATGCACAGGTGCTCCAGATTTTGTCTGCTCCGGTTTTGATAAATTTCCACCATAGTGTCTTGGGGATACAGACTGGAATTTTAGTCCTTCCTCTCTCTGTGCTTCATGCCTTTTGACATTTTTGTCTTTTCTGTAGAGACTTAGGAATCTCTATGCTGTCTTGCAGCTCCTTGGGAGTGATTGTTCCAGTTCCCAGGAGGAACACTTTTAATGGTTTTACTCTAACTTGTTCATGGTTCCCAAACCAAGGGCAGGTCTTCGCTCTATCCTGGAACAGAAGGTTCTAAACACCTTTCTACCAGTCCAAAAGGTTTGCATAGAATCAACGTATTTCTGCAACAAGGGGAATTTATAGACATCAAGGATTTGTATTTATTTGTGGTCAGAGTCTGAACATGAACATGCGTAAAACCCCTACATACCGAGACCTGAGGTTTGCCGTGGTCGCCCTGGACAATATGCCTAAAAGAGGGCAAACTCAAATGTATTGTAAAAGAGGTATGGGTGGGTGGGATACCAGGACACGATCCGACTGTGAGTAGGAGAACTGTGGCCGTATTTACAGGCCAGCCTCCTCCCACAAATTCAAGCTGGCCAATAGTCAGCCTTCCTACTTGTGGTCAGAGTCTGGACACGAACATGCTGTGAGATTTAGCTTTCAATGGTATGACCTCGTTTTAAGGGCTTCTGTGCCCACTTTTATTGAATCCAACTCAAAAGTCCACACAGGTTTACCCTCGCAGGGGTTTTCAAACAACATACAGCTTTTCTTCAGCAACAATTACACTTTTCAGTCTCACCGACTTTAGGAAGGTCCTTTAACAAAATGTCTGGCCACACAGGCTGTATTCAAACACTAGCCACACCGGCTTGTCCTTTTGCCTCTTGCCACACAGGCTGCTGTTTTTGCCACACAGGCGGATTGCCACACAGGCTGCTCGTTTGCCACACAGGCAGATTGCCACACAGGCTGCTCGTTCGCCACACAGGCTGATTGCTACACAGGCTGTCTGCTCCCCAGTCCACCAGACACACAGTCTAGTTCTAGGGTGGGGCTCTTCTCTTAGGAGGCTGGAACTTCTTTTAGAGGCCCTAACAAGCCAGCTAGCTTCAGCTGGGCTTGTTACCTCTGAACCTCCAGCCCTCTCAGCACTCCCCCCTAGAGGAAGAACTTAATTATTACACCTGAACACAGACATCCCTAACTGCCTGCTGCCACAATGCGTAAAACCCCTACGTACCGCAACCTAAGGTGTGACTTGGACAATATGTCTAAAAGGGGGCAAAAACCACACTTATAGGAATATAATAATGTATGTTTAATGTAACTTGTAACACTTCAATCAATCAAACTAGTAAATGCTTGGGCCATTTCTACTTTCGGATCTGGAATATATCTGGTGTAGCAAGAAGAGTTCCATCATCCCAGATGCTTGATGACATGTGCTGGGATGCCTTTCCTTGATGCTGCTGATGCTGCTCTTATACGGAATTAATGACCTGAATATTGAACTGTATTCAAGCCAAGGTTTGCTAAAAGAATATGAATATGCTTAATAAATTGACTAGTAGAGAGAGGGAAAACCAGAAAGGGAAGCAAAAGACTATCTCTAGAATGGTGAGTGAGTGTGTGACCTAACTGATCAAAAACTGCCAATGGGCACCAGGCATTACCTATCGGAAAGAACTTGACCACATGCCCAGGGCCCACCTGACGAGTTTTATTACAGGGCAACTGCAATAAGTAACAATTTCTTGATTTGACGAAACGCTTTAATACGGGTGCACCTGACCTAGATTGTGCCACCTCCCCAGGTCTTAAAAAGCCAAATAGATAGCTGCTTCGAGCACTTAACTATTAAACATGCCAAATGGAGAAAGGGAAAGTACATCAGATAATTTACAGAAAATATCACCTAAAATAGGCAATCGGATTCACTTAACCTTGTGATTTTTCTGAATGCCCTTCGGAATGGCTTAAACAGGGTTTTGAAGGGATAAGAAATGCTGCACCCCTGCCAGGTATAACCAGATGGTATTATAGGATAAATATAGAATAGATATCCCAGGCCCGGTGATAAGCCCTCAGGAATTCTAGATAACGTCTTTTATTGATGCATCATGCAACAATACACTTATTGCAACGTTTCGGGGTCACACAGGATCCCCTTCATCAGGCAGAACAAGTGAAAAAACGGCCACCTGGACGGTGGCCATCCGTCGACTACTGATGCACCCAACCCATTCATCAAGGATTTAGCGGTAAGGAGTGCAATGGGTACACTGACTATTACCCAGTTATTTACAAACTACCTGGCCAGCTGGAAGCACTTTTGTAGGTCCGTATGCCATACGTCCTTGGCAGCGAAAGGGTTAATGACACTGCTGTGACCAGTAATTAATTCAATCCATCACTAGTTGATGATAATCTGGCACTGGTGTGCCCACCGGATCTGCTTCTGGATTCCGGAAAAAGAAATGAAGAAAGTCAAGACGTGACAATGCATCAGCAGAAATATTGCTCAACCCTTCTATGTACATGCAATTGAAATGGAAACCATACTGTAATGCTGTCATGTTAATTTACGCATGAAAGCCATGATAGCTATTGATTTGGGCCTTGATGATTTCCGCTGTGGCTAAATTATACGTATGGAAAACCACCATGTTTTCTGACCACTGATGCCCCCAGATCACTGCTGCCACTACTATGGGGTATATTTCCAAACGGGCGGATGTCTGTACAAACATAGCTATCCAAAATACATCTGCTGGCCAGGAACTAGCCATCCAGTGAGTGCAAACCCACAGATGCTGCAGCATCTGAAAAAACATAGGGGAGGATACTGTCGATCGAGCGAGGTTCTCTTCTCTGATCAGGATCTCAACTGCAGAGGTTAGGGCTGACCAGTGTACCACACTATGAGTCACACAACTCTGTTATGTTATGTAAGGGAGTAACAGTGATTAAGGTACAGTTCCACAACATACACTCTATGGTAATTGAGAGCGATCGCATTAACTGTGGAACATCATACACCGTGGGTATTTTTACAATGTTGAGTCATGCACAGTCTCTTGCTGCATTACCTCATGCAGGCGACTCAGTGCAACCCTTGACCCAATTGTGTTTTAACTTGTATCATATAATAAGAAATAATAACCCTGGGGGAAAACCCACCTAATTGTAAATATAGGCAGATACATAGTCCAGTGGTGGCTACAAGCTGTAGCACAACGTTAGGTAAAAATTAACTCATGTGGTATAACAGCGTGGTATTATGGACTTGTAGTTCAAGCACAGCAATCAATAATATAACAGCGTGGTATTATGAACTTGTAGTTCCTGCACATCAATCAGTAACAGCGTGGTATTATGGACTTGTAGCTCAAGCACATCAATCAATGGTATAAGAGCATGGTATTATGGACTTGTAGTTCATGCACATCAAACAGTGGTATAACAGCATGGTATTATGGACTTGTACTTCATGCACATCAGTCAATGATATAACAACGTGACAGTAGTTGTGGAGAGTATTTGCAGTTTTAGGAGGAAACAGCAGCTCCCCAGCTCCCTTCGTATAGCTTCTGGGTGAGATAATTTTCAAGAAATATATTTCCCCTTAGGAATGTCCCCCAGTACAGCTGGGTAGAATAATCCACAGCAACAAGTTTAGGATGGAGAGTGAAGTAGTGTCGGTGGGGTTGATTGCTTGGCGTCCTCAACAACACTAGGACGCCAAGTAATTGAGAACCCCACCGTTTTATCCGACAGCCGACGTGAGCGTGAAGGAGCGGTACGTCACTGCCGTCGTGACAGAGACGGATCAAGGTGACGGCGCTGGAGTGGGAGGAGCCAGATCGCCTCGAGCGGAGGTAAGTCTGTTACAGGCCTGAGGCACAATCATGGATATCCCATTCCAACTATTCAAAAACTGATCCCACATGATCAAATCAGCTCGAGCATTTACGTCCAATCGAACTGACGAAGCTGATTCCGTGCTTGCTGGAACAGGGCTAGTAACCTGCAGACAAATTACCTACCTTGTGGGATGATTCTCATCACAAACTTTAGCATACCAAGTAGAGACTGTAATTCTTTCTTGGTACAAAAGTGAGATGCTACTAAAGAATGGATAACCAGTTTGATCCTATGTAATTTATCTTGGGGCAAACTAGCTTGTAACTTATCTGTGTCTAAAGTAATCCCTAAAAAGGTAATCACTTGGGCAGGTCCCTCTACTTTGTGAGCAGCTACCGGAATATTTAACTGTTCAAAAACTTGCAATAGCACTTGTAAATCCTTCAGGGCCCTCCTAGGGCTTTCAATCAATAAGACATCATCCAAATAATGGATGGCTTCCTGGCAACCTTGTGATTTAGACAAAATCCATTCTAGTGCTTGCACAAGAGAATCAAACAGCCAGGGACTGCTCTTGGATCCAAAAGTTAATTTAGTGCCAAAATAATATATCCCTTGCCATTTAATGCCATGCCACTGCCACAGAGTTTGCTTAATAGGAAGTAATTTAAACACATCTGAAATATCCGCCTTAGACAACCAAGAACCCTTACCTGTTTGAAGAATAACCTGAATAGCCTGATCCACTGAAGCATATTTTAGTGAAAAATCTTCTGATAAAATTAAGGAATTTAAACATGGAACATGTGAAGAATGAGGAGCGGACAAATCGTAAATTAATCGAAATTCATTGGAATACTTCCCCTGTACCACCCCAATAGGACTCACCCTAGTCAGAAGGCTTTTACGTTGGATGGTGCATGCACATCAGAAGCGCTCACCCAAGAATCTTCTGCAGGGCCGTATCCTTTCCAACGCAAGTATTCCACCCAATTCCATGGGGTTTAGTGTTTTAGTGTCTTATATCTAGAAGCTCCTCCACTTCATATTCCTCCTCTCCATGTATTATTACTGGACCAGGTTGCGATGTTGGAATCCTATAAGCAGTGTCATCAAGCCTTAATAAAGAGATGTGGAACACTGGATGTATTCTAAAACTATTTGGACGTTGAAGTTTCATCGCTACTGGCAACACGATCTTCTCTATAGCAAACGGTCCAATAAATCTGGGACCCAACATTTGGAGGGGCATTGGAGCTTCAAATACTTAGTGGACAGCCACACCTTTTCCCCCACTTTGAGTGACCGCTCTGCCATGTGGAATTTATCATAGTACTTCTTGTATAATTTCTGAGCTGATTGTAATGTTCGTCTCAAAAAAACGTACATATCGGTTATATTCTTGATGTGAGTTTCTACATCTGGAATGCGGCAAGGAACAGGAGAACTGGGAAGCATGGTTGGATGGAAACCATAGTTCGTGAAGAAGGGGGACATATTGATGGAACGATGGACTTGGTTGTTGTAAGCAAACTAAGCTAGAGACAAGAAGGGTAGTCAGTCATCCTGTAAATGAGAGATATAGCAACGAAGGTACTGCCCCAAAGTCTGATTAGTTCACTCAGTCTACCCATTGGACTGTGGGTGGAAGGCAGTGGTCAGGTTTCTCTGAATGCCAAGTTGCTCACAAAATGCTTCCCAGAACTTGGACGTGAATTAGCTTCCCCTGTCACTGACTATGGTCTTGGGTAATCTGTGTAACTTATATACCTCCTTGATGAACAAGTGTGCGGTTTGTCCATTGGCAGCTATGAAGTGTGACATCTTGGTGAGACGTCTACTACCATCATAATGTTGTTATGCCTCTGAGCTGGGGGTCCAGACTGGGTGTTTGTCAAAATAGAAAGAAGGAGGAAAGAATCCCAAGAGTATCAGTGAGGGTGAAAAGCACGACAAACAGAAGAATTTGGTCATCCCATATGTAGCTGGGTTGTCTGAGAAACTCAGAAGGGTTTTTAAAAAACATCACATCCCTGTCTGCTTTAAACCCAGCAATACACTGAGACAACAACTGGTTCACCCAAAATACCCAACACCAAAACACAAGATGAACAACATTGTGTATACAGTCCAGTGCAATGAGGAGTCCTCAGAATTGTATGTCGGTGAAACAGCAGCTACACCAGAAGAGCCAAACCTTCTGGTCAGGCTTCATCTATTGTCTGGCACAAACAATGCTGTTTTAACACTTCTCTCTGGGCAGGTTATTAACACCTCCTAGCTCCAATTGTGCAAATGCAATCAACACCTGGTTGCAACTAACAGATTATGTGGATTGGAACAACATTCACCATATTTATTCCCAGATAATTTTTGTACAAGTCATTCTGAATTGAGAAAGTGAAACGCCTTCAAGAAAAATACAGCAAGTCCAGTTGCCTTGACTTAATTTTTACAGATCTACTTCCTGAATCTCAAGCATTTTTCCAGCTTGGCATACAGTCGTTGCTCTCGGAGGCCGGTTAATACGACCCGGACGTGATCCCGGTGTTCTGTCAGGATATTATATAAGGATGTCATGAGGTTAGACCACTACGAAAACAACCAAAATGTCTCGTAATATGTCATGAATGAATCTTTGGAAAGTTGCTGGGGCATTACATAGCCCAAGGGGCATCACCAAGTATTCAAAATGCCCATAGCGGCATCTAAAGGCAGTCTTCCACTCATCCCCCTGTCTCACTCTCGCAAGGTTGTATGCTCCCCACAGGTCAATCTTGGTGAAGAAGGTTGCTGAGCGCTGTGACGGACTGAACCGTCACGGGGGCTGTTGGAGGAGCCTGGGGGCTAGCCTCCTTCCTACTGACTATGGACCTAGAACTATGGAGACCCCCCTCAGACCTCTTGGGGTTCCAAGGAACTATTAACCCTGATGTATGTGTGGAGTTTATATGCCACATCTTTCCCATTGCCCATTAAAGGTGCAGGGTGTGAATCCAGCAACACAAAAAGGGTTAACTCTGCACTGAGACTCCCAATGAATGTGTTACAGTTTATTTGTCCCTTTGTTCTATTGTGTTGATGATGGGATTAAGATAGCTGACTCTAGGAGTAGCTGACTCCGGGTCTAGATGAGTAGATCACCTTATGATACACTCGGCAGATAATCCCATCACTTGTGTCCCCTCTCTCCCTATTCATTAATTAAGGCATTGGGGTGTGGCTCCAGGAAGGAGATCTAAAGGCCATTCATACTCCCTTTGAGGAGGGAGAGAGTCCGCAGCCTTCTTTTTGAACATGTCACTGTATTCTTGGTAGACGGAAGGCAGGGTCACTGTAGAATCCATGAAGGGTTCCAGCGTGAGGCCCACAGTGCTGGAATTAAGGCAAGTCGAAGTACAGAAGACTGATGAGAACAGTAGTTTACCTGTTCCCCAGTCTATGGAGGGATTATGCTGTCGTAGCCATGGGAGCCCAGGGACTAGGGGAAATAAGGGAGAGGAGACCACATCAAATGACAGGCTCTCTTTGTGTGGACCTATGACGAGGGTGAGTTTTTTAGTTTTCAAGATCACTGGTCCGGACTTGATAGGCGATCCATTAATAAGTTGAATATGTAATGGACAGACCTTTTCCTGAATCCATTAAGCATCAGCTGGCAACGGAGTCGAGCGGAATGGAATTATTTTCCCACTGTACAGAGAGAGAGACAGACAGGTGAGATGAGCAGGGTCGGGGTAACAAATTCACATGTGGAACCGCAGCAGCAGTCTTATCTTTTTGGATGAAGGCCGCACCTTACACTCCCTCACACAGTGCCCTAATCTCCCATAATACAAGGGCAGGCCCTGGGATCTATTCATTCTTTTGTCAGCCTCTGATAGTGGGCCCCTGATCAATCCAATCTGCATAGGTTCTTTTTCGGTCTCAACAGCTATACTGGCGAGACCCCGGGTCCTGGGGAGACATGACTTGGGTAGGAAAAACGGTCGAACGCCCTCTCTCGACGTCTCTCCTGGAGGCGTCTGTCAATTTGTATGGTGTAACGAAGTGTACAGCGCTAAATGCCCTTCAGGAAATTAGATAACGGTAGGGATCAGATGATGTCACCTCCGTGTCAAGCAATCGTGAAAAAGTGTATATATAATAAATATTTGTGTAAAAACTTATAGTACGTTATAAAATGTGTCAACAGGTGTCATAAAAAGCATGTCATACATGAACCTTATTAAGTAAATAAATAAAAATCTACAAAGAACATGTGTCATATATGTGAAAAAATATTATTATATTAAATAAATAAATAAACATGTGTCATATATGTGAAAAATAAAATATCGCATTATAAAACAGTCTCTGTTGTTTTCTTTCGAAAATAAGTGGAAATATGCACCTATAATATAAAAAATGCACCCAAAGTTCTTAAAGCTCTCCGATCTTCAAAACAAAAGAGCCCAGAAGAATGAGAATAAAAATCAAAATCAAAAGAAATGTCCAGTATTGTGAAGTGTCCAACGAAAAAACGATAGAAGAAAAAAGCAGGCAGATCCCCTATAGGGAATGCACTCACCAGATCCCTGATGGTCGAAAGCCTTTATTCTTATCCAATGGAGGCCAAAGATGTATGTCCTCTTCTCCCGTTTGGTGAAAGCCTCAGGCTACAGAACCCGCTTGCTTCTCCGAGGTGAAGGGATTACAATCTTTGCTGTTAGGTCTCCTCTATTGGGTATCCATCCGGACAAAGAACACAAGAAATGCGCTCATAGCGTAGTAAGTTCAACTTTAATGGGTCCAAAATAATAAATACAGACAAACAAGCGCTCTATAAAAATTCCATAAAAATCAACGTGGAAAGCCGGCTAGTCACTCAATCTGAGTGCAAAAAGGACTGGAACAATGACGTAAAGGTAGGCCCGCCCCCGACGTGTTTCGTCACATGGACGTTCTCAAGGGATGACCTGTCAGCTCCTGTAAGGCTTCCGTCCAGCCGTTCATGGACGGGAGGTGGTTAAAAAGAGATCTAGCTGCATGACATTTACTTGGCTTAGTTATGTCGATTTAACCGTGCATGTTGTCTTGGGATGAGCATGGTAGCAGTTAACACAAACATGTAATAATCTACATTGGCTGTAATTACATGCCGTATAAAAGTAGTTATTACATATCTTTGATTTCCCTAAAAAATTTAAAGGTCTGCCCAATTTGTCAAACTGAGTGGTCTGATGAGTGCTCCCCGCAATACTAGGGCCTTTGGATGAACAAGGGGTGGCCATTGGTTCAGCTAATGGGCACCATGCAGTAGTATGTGCAGGTGACTGGCAGGTTGCCCATACCGGGGATCTAAGGCTGGCAAAGCCCACCCCAACCCAGCCTTACCATTCATAGTGGAGGTGGATGTATCTGAGACTGGAGTAGGTGCCCTCCTGTCTCAACGTTCTTCGCCCGAGGGCCAACTTCATCCATGTGGGTTCTTTTCTAAGAAACTGTCCCCGGCTGAGTGCAAGTATGAAATTGGCGTCAGGGAATTGTTGGCAATCGTCTTGGCTCTCAAGGAATGGTGACATCTCCTTGAAGGGACCACTGTTCCTGTGTTAATACTCACTGACCACATGAATCTCACCTATCTCTCGGTGGTTAAATGCCTATCCTCCTGGCAGGCCAGATGGGCCTTGTTCTTGTCTCATTTCAACTACATTGTTTCTTATTTCCCTGGGTCTAGAAACATTAAGGCTGACGCCCTGTCCCGCCAGTTTGCCGTACTGTCCAAGGAGGATACTGAACCTGTTCCTATTGTACCTCCTAATCGCATTCTTGCCTCAGTACGCTCCAGTTGGACGTCACCTTTGGGAGGACAAATTTTGGCTGCTCAGTACGAAGCTCTGTAACGTCCCTACCTCATAGCAGGGATCCCGGCCATCACGAGCGGCAATGTCGGAGCTCGAGTGACGTCACGAACGGCGATGTCATCCGACTCTTCCCCCTTCTCCTATTTAGGGCGGCAGATTCAATTACCTGGCGTTCGTGCTTGGAGCCTGACGCCAGGTATACACCCTCCAGCAGACCTATATTGGGCCGGACGAGAGCCCCTTCCTTCACCCACTATTGGGCCGGACGTGAGCCCCTTCCTTCACCCTCTATTGGGCCGGACGTGGGCCCCTACCTTCACCCACTATTGGGCCGGATAGTGCCCCAGCTCAACTCCACTCCTTTTTGGCCGGATAAAGCCCCAACTCAGCTCGCCTCGTTTGGGCCGGACAGAGCCCCTCCTCCTTGGCTGTTGCAGGCAGTCCACGGCTCCGCTTCCGTCCAACCCTCCTGTGGAGAGTTTGCTGTCGTTTACCAGAAGCAGACTGAAGACTCGCACTTCCCGTTCCAGGCCACCGGGTGGCAGCAACACACCTCTGATCTGCTCACCGCAAGTATCATACCATTATATACAGCTTAATACTGTGAACTGCCATTATATAAAGCTTATTGCTGTGAACTGCCATTATATATAAGCTTAATACTGTGAACTGCCATTTTATATACAGCATAATACCGGGAAGTGCCAGTACAAAGTGCCAATTACCCTCAATGTGAACTGTCATATAAATCCGGTTATCCAGTTGCTCCCATACTTGACTGTATAAAGCCTATACCAATAAAAACCTCCTGCATTACAAAACCTCTGAAGCTGTGATTCAACCCAACCCTTAAAATACAACCACCCCATTACAAGCTCCTCCGGAGTGACCGGTGGGAAAATGCTTTGTACCGGTAGACCTCCGAACTAAGCTCCTTTCCATATACCACAATGCCAAAGCTTCAGGCCACCCGGGCAGGAATCAGATGATTTGGTCTGTGACTAGACCATTTTGGTGGCCGGGGATCCGTACTGACATTGCTGATTTTGAAGCTTCGTGTCAGGTTTGTGCTTAGTCCAAAAACCCCCGCCACCTTTCTGTGGGATTGTTGCAGCCCATCCCGAATGGCGAGTGCTCCTGGACACACTTATCCATGGGTTTTATTGTGGACATGCCTAATTCTAAAGGCCACACGACTATCCTCATGGTGGTAGATAGATGTTTGAAGATAATTCATTGTTTTCCATTAAAAAGACTTCTTTCTGCCCATGAGCTTGCCATCATTTTTGCCAGAGAGGTCTTCCGATTGCATGGGGTACCTCAGATCATTGTTTCGGATAGGGGCAGCCAGTTTGTCTCTCGGTTTTGGTGTGCCATCTGGGCTCAGTTGGGGATTCAGCTTTCCTTCTCCTCAGCTTACCATCCCCAGTCCAACGGTGCTGCAGAGCGGGCTAACCAAGCCTTGGAGCAATTCCTAAGACCTGAGTTACATCTCAGACCATCATGACAACTGGTTGGACCTGTTACCGTGTGCAGAGTTCGCTCATAATAGCCACGTCAACTCCTCCACTCGCCTTTCACCCTTCCTGGTCAACTTTGGGTTTCAACCTGCTGTGTTGCCCGATTCGTTCCAATCCCAAATGTTACCGGCTCTGGAGGACCACTACACTCCACATGGGTACAGGTCCAGGAGTGTCTTCAACGTGCAGCTCGAGACCGGAAGCACCAGGCTGATCGTAGATGTATGCCTGCTCCATCCTACCAGGTCGGGGAGAGGGTTTGGCTGTCCTCTCACAATTTGCACCTCCGGGTTCCCACAACAAGCTGGCTTCCCGTTACGTTGGACCATATCGTATCCTTTGCAAGATCAATCCAGTAGCTTAGACCTCCCTAAGTCCATGAGCATTCCCAATGTTTTTCATGTCTCACTCCTTAAGCCGCTGATCTGTAATCGCTTCCCATCATAGTTAACGATCATGAGAAGTATGTTATTCGCAGTATAATTGATTCCTGTGTGTCCAGGGTCCGTTTGCAGTATTTGGTTCATTGGAAAGGCTATGGTCTTGAGTGGCATCTGAAGATGTTCACACCTCCGCTCTTATGCGCTCCTTTCATGCTCGTTTTCCTTCTAAACCAGGTCCCTCTCCACAGGGAGGAGGGGCGTGGGGTGGAACTGTCAGGGTTCTACCCTGATTTTACTGGTTTGCCGCATTCTGGCTTGGCTGGCATTTCACTCAGCGGTATACTGAGACGCCACAGCCGGAACGGATCCCGAGGCAGAGCCAGCTGTACTTGCCCCCTATCTAGAGGCAGAGCCAGCTGTACCTGCCCCATCCCCCGTCCGTTCCGCCAGTCAGCGCTGGCAGATCGGAGCAGGGAGAGGGGAATCCAGGGGGATCGAGAGGTGATAACTGCCATTATATATAAGCTTAATACTGTGAACTGCCATTTTATATACAGCATAATACCGGGAAGTGCCAGTACAAAGTGCCAATTACCCTCAATGTGAACTGTCATATAAATCCGGTTATCCAGTTGCTCCCATACTTGACTGTATAAAGCCTATACCAATAAAAACCTCCTGCATTACAAAACCTCTGAAGCTGTGATTCAACCCAACCCTTAAAATACAACCACCCCATTACAAGCTCCTCCGGAGTGACCGGTGGGAAAATGCTTTGTACCGGTAGACCTCCGAACTAAGCTCCTTTCCATATACCACAATGCCAAAGCTTCAGGCCACCCGGGCAGGAATCAGATGATTTGGTCTGTGACTAGACCATTTTGGTGGCCGGGGATCCGTACTGACATTGCTGATTTTGAAGCTTCGTGTCAGGTTTGTGCTTAGTCCAAAAACCCCCGCCACCTTTCTGTGGGATTGTTGCAGCCCATCCCGAATGGCGAGTGCTCCTGGACACACTTATCCATGGGTTTTATTGTGGACATGCCTAATTCTAAAGGCCACACGACTATCCTCATGGTGGTAGATAGATGTTTGAAGATAATTCATTGTTTTCCATTAAAAAGACTTCTTTCTGCCCATGAGCTTGCCATCATTTTTGCCAGAGAGGTCTTCCGATTGCATGGGGTACCTCAGATCATTGTTTCGGATAGGGGCAGCCAGTTTGTCTCTCGGTTTTGGTGTGCCATCTGGGCTCAGTTGGGGATTCAGCTTTCCTTCTCCTCAGCTTACCATCCCCAGTCCAACGGTGCTGCAGAGCGGGCTAACCAAGCCTTGGAGCAATTCCTAAGACCTGAGTTACATCTCAGACCATCATGACAACTGGTTGGACCTGTTACCGTGTGCAGAGTTCGCTCATAATAGCCACGTCAACTCCTCCACTCGCCTTTCACCCTTCCTGGTCAACTTTGGGTTTCAACCTGCTGTGTTGCCCGATTCGTTCCAATCCCAAATGTTACCGGCTCTGGAGGACCACTACACTCCACATGGGTACAGGTCCAGGAGTGTCTTCAACGTGCAGCTCGAGACCGGAAGCACCAGGCTGATCGTAGATGTATGCCTGCTCCATCCTACCAGGTCGGGGAGAGGGTTTGGCTGTCCTCTCACAATTTGCACCTCCGGGTTCCCACAACAAGCTGGCTTCCCGTTACGTTGGACCATATCGTATCCTTTGCAAGATCAATCCAGTAGCTTAGACCTCCCTAAGTCCATGAGCATTCCCAATGTTTTTCATGTCTCACTCCTTAAGCCGCTGATCTGTAATCGCTTCCCATCATAGTTAACGATCATGAGAAGTATGTTATTCGCAGTATAATTGATTCCTGTGTGTCCAGGGTCCGTTTGCAGTATTTGGTTCATTGGAAAGGCTATGGTCTTGAGTGGCATCTGAAGATGTTCACACCTCCGCTCTTATGCGCTCCTTTCATGCTCGTTTTCCTTCTAAACCAGGTCCCTCTCCACAGGGAGGAGGGGCGTGGGGTGGAACTGTCAGGGTTCTACCCTGATTTTACTGGTTTGCCGCATTCTGGCTTGGCTGGCATTTCACTCAGCGGTATACTGAGACGCCACAGCCGGAACGGATCCCGAGGCAGAGCCAGCTGTACTTGCCCCCTATCTAGAGGCAGAGCCAGCTGTACCTGCCCCATCCCCCGTCCGTTCCGCCAGTCAGCGCTGGCAGATCGGAGCAGGGAGAGGGGAATCCAGGGGGATCGAGAGGTGAGCGAACCTGGTATGTGTTCGCTCACCTCCCGATCTACTGAGCCGACCTGTGACAGTCTCATTGTCACAGGTCGGCTAAAACTATGAGGTGAGTGGAAATCACTCATCTCATAGTTCTCCTTTAATAAATATTTTAACTAGCATCTTTCGCTTGTCTGGTTTTCATTGTGCTCTGACACTTCCCAATCTTCATCTGGAATGGTTCCAAGATCAGCCTCCCAGCCCCATCTGCACTATAGAGGACATTGCATAGCAAACTTGAGGAGCAATTGTGAGTATATGAAGGAGATAAGGTCAGGATCGCTAGTCTCAGCTGAGATTTTAAAGCATGATGACGCTGAAGATACTTAAAAAAAAACTTAATTTTGCTAGAATAAGATTTTATTGGTTTCATAAATATACTTCATAGATATACTTTCACTTATCTTTATGAATATATTTTTATAAGTAACAAAAAAAGTATTTAAAAATATCCCTATACATATGCCTATATCTCTATACACATACATACATATCCTTATACATACACATATATATTGGGCATCTCATTGTATCACATATATTTTTTATTTCTCACCTACTATGGCTGCACACATTAATTAACATTCCTTTGTATATTTATATACCCCCCCCCTTCTGTCACAGTACTCCATCTACATTCGTATCCTTGTACCTATTCCAAGGCTTCCACATGACCTCCCACTGAAAATATCGTTCATAAAAAAACTGTTAATATGTAGATGGAACAAGAATTGTAACTGCTGGAACGAGTGTAGGGCTCCCTCTTTGTGTAGTTGACTAATAGTAAGAACCCCCACGAATTATGAAAACCTTGTAGCTTAAGGAGCTCAGGTAAAAATTCATTGTGCCACAGTGGGGAATATCGAGTAAACAGCTTAACATTCAATATATGCTTAGCAGAATCCAAAAAAATCCAAAACCTTCCTGATTAATCTCATCATCTAGCATACATCTTGGTTTCCAAAAAGCATAGGGGGCTGACACCTTCAAATAGATATGACAAGAGATATGTGAAAGGATTTATGATGTGCCCTGCCTCTCTCCCGCCCCATCAGGATAAATCCTGAGTTTAGTGTCACTTTAAAGTTGTAGCTAGCTAAAAAAATAAATTTAACAATTTGACAATACCTTCTTGGCTGTGTTTCTGTCATTTTTATGATAAATGTTCCTGTATACCAGTGGTTCTCAACGATTTGCCAGGGGTCGCCTAGTGGCTCTCGGCCGCCGGGAGAGAAACACTTTCTCCCGGAAAGGTCGGGACCTTTCTCTGCTCTGTTTTTTTCTTCTTTTTTTTTTGGAAATCGGGGGGCCGCCGTAAGTCAGAAAGAAAAAAAAAACACTACAGGAATGAATAGCTAGATTCCTATTGGCTATTTCACTTTGCAAAAGCCAATAGCAAACTAGCTATTGCACACGCCCTCTGATGCTGCCAATCAGCAGAGGGGGACCTGAAGTTCTCCATCAGGTCCCCTTCTAGTGATTGACAGCAGCAGAGGGCGGGTGCAATATGTATGTATTCAAGCAAAAAAATATGTAAAACACACCTCTAGCTATGCATTCCATTTTCCCGGTCCGCAGCTGCAGAGATCAGGAAATGTCTCAGTGCCTGTGATTGGCACTGCGCGCTGTCAGCTTCCTGGCGGGCTCAGCACGTGGAGCTACGAACACGCCCGAGCCCATCCCTATCAGTGACAGTACTGCGGAGTATGTACCTCATACGTTATATAGCGACACACTTTAAATCCAATTCTTATAGTTCCAGCTGCAGAGCCCGGTCCTGTCTTTGCCTATAGCAGTGGTTCTCAACCTGTGGGTTGCTGTGCAAGGTGAAAGTCCTCCTCAGCTCTCTCCTAGCGCAGCAGTGTCAGTTCTCCTGCCACGCCTCCAGATGTCGCTGCAGCAGCCGCGTCATCCCTACATTTTACCTTTGGGGGGTCACCACAACTTGGCAAATGTTACCAAGGGGTCCCGGCCCTAGAAAGGTTGATAACCACTGCTGTATACAATATGTCTCTGGAAGAACCATTACCTTTTTCAATGAATGCCCCACCCCTAATTAAAGTTCATTCTCCTGCTAATGGCTTGCTGGACACATAGCAAAAACAAGGTGCCTCTGGAAATTTTTTCATCATTTTATTGACAAGTTTCAAATTATCTTGTGTTCATATGGTAATCTACAGTTGAACATTACCATTTGTCTGATCACTGGCCTGATGCCGCTACATGACAATATTACCACCACCTGCTATTACCTCTCATAGACAAACCCTTCGTGCCCCCCCCCCCCATAAAAACCCTTCACCTCTGTGATTCAGTTAAATTGTTTACTAGGGCACGACTGTCTATGGTTTCTAGTGGCCAGTAACTGCATTCTTCTTGAACAGAGGAATTAAATAAAAGTGGGGCACATAAGTAGCTTTTCTAAGTAATAAAGGCAATAGCAGCTATATTGTAAAGTATACTCTTTGACAAGAATTTTACTTTTAAATTGGTTAGAGTATAGGTTCTTTTGAAAATACATTTTTAATTTCTTTCTTCAGTTTCCAAGAACTTGTTGCAAACAAAGAAATCTGCAAAAGACGTCCAAGCTCTGAGTCTTGCTTATATCAGAACCCTGTTTAGCCATTAGGCGCTCATGCAAGGAATGACACAAAAGATCATAGCGCACTCTGTACTAAATAAATAAAAACACGTTTATTAAAAACTACTCACAGAAATCACCCTCCTCGCTATACTCTTTGACTTATGGGGGGGCTCCCCCTTTCGTGCTTCGGGAGAATTAATTTGATAAAAATGATTAGCTTTGCCAAACTGCTATACTTATATTACTTATAATACTTTATTATTCTCCATATATGTCGTCAGTTTGCCCCATCCTAGGGAACCCAATGTTCTCGCAAGGAATGGACTATGCAGCCTTTAATAAATGAAAAGAGAAGGGCTTACAGTGCTGGAAACAGCTATTTCATCCAAGGACTAATCGGCCAGTCTCTTTTCCGGAATTGGTATCACTGTACCGCATCCCTGCTACTGACTTTTTACACTTCTTGCAGCTTAAGTCCGCTTGGAACAACTACAGGGGTACGCCTACTGAATTGTTCGCCTCTTCCTTCTTAGATACTCTTGCTTCTTCCAGCTCCTACTCCATCTCGACCATATACCCTAGACTGCAAACACTATTCCTCACCCCTCTTTCCTCCTCGAACGTGAAAGATTGGGCAAGGGACTTTGCTGATTCGGACTTGCTGGACAAGATTCTCACGGGGTATGCAAAAAACAGATCTGTTATCATAAATGAAGCTTGGAGGGAGATCCAATTCAATATCATACATGGGGTCTATGTCCCATTCTTTCAGCCTACAGTTGCGGCCCCCACGACCTCTTCAGCGCAGCCCTTAACCTCCATTTGTCCGAAATGCGGTCACCACAGACCCACTCTGCAACATTTTCTATGGAGTTGTCCCTTAATCTCCGATTTTTGGAAACAAACTTGTATGTACATTAACTCCATTCTCTCCTGGAAACCAGACCTAGACCCTGCCCTTTGCCTATTTAGTTTCCTGGAGGCAGCGAGAGGGGTGCCGAGAAACCTGGGCTGAAGGGGAATAGACTGGGCAAATATTTGCCTTCTTACCGCAAGAAGATGTATAATGCGGCAATTGAACTCCTCAACGGCTCTAACAATCCGGGATGTTACCAAGGAGCTACAACGTCTCTTTTGTGTAGAGCGACTGGACGCGGAGTTGCACAAAGATGCCCGTTCTACTTTTTTTTTTCTCCAGATGGCGGTATTTCCTTAGCAAATCCTTCACAGTACCAGAGATTCAACAAATCGTCAAGCCATTGCGCTATACTAAATGGTACAAGAAAAATTAGCTGTCGAATGCCTTGGGGGTCATGCGGGTAGATTTGGATTCAAGCCTGCCTTTCGGAGAGCAGCTTGAAGAAACTTGACTAATAGTGATTTAAAGTACTCTTGTACGGTATCCAACATGTTGTGAATACATGGATATTTCATGCAATTTGTGAGATGTCAGGGACTTGATCTGCATATACCACATACAGTACCTGATCTTTTGTTTTGAAGTGATGATGTTTGTAAAATTATGAAACTTTAATTAAAACAAAAAAAAACTACTCACAATAAATGACATGAATAAATAAGTGTCATCCATTGTGAGCAGTTTTTAATAAATGTGCTTTTAATAATAAATTAATAAATAATAATGAGTAGTTTTTAATAAACAAGAGCTTAGAGGTGCGTCCCTGTCGACCTGAGGGTGAAAGGGGACCAGCTAAATCCAGACCTTGTTTCAGAGGTCTGTGGAATAGGCAAGCGGTTTTCCTTAAGGTAACACATGAGGAGAGGTGGTGGCACCTTGTTTTGAAGACACAGAGTGTGGATGAGGAGTGATGGTGGAAACCTCTAATTGAAGACATACATGAGACTGCACTTATTGGAGCACTTTTTCAGTGTTTGGATTGCACTATAGATGTGAAAAATATTTTTTTTTGTTAATTGCATTGCCGCAGTATTTTGAGTGATGAGCACTGTTGCACATAAAAGATGCCCCCACAAAAGATGCCACAGGTTCCTTGTATTTTTTTATAGGGGCATCTTTTATGTGCAATACTAAACACAGAAGTAGCAAAAGATGTCACCAGCACACCAATATGAAATTCAGCAAAAGTCCATTTAATGACAAATTGCCATTCAGTAACAAGCGCTTTCGGGCCTCAAAAATACCCCATTCATCAGGGTCATTCTGATCCTGATGAAAGAGTACTTTTGAGGCCCCAAAAGTGCTTGTTACTGAATGGCAATTTGTCATTAAATGGACTTTTGCTGAATTTCATATTGGTGTGCTGGTGACATCTTTTGCTACTTCTGTGTTGTTCACGGTGCCGTCCATGGTCGCTACAAGCACCCACCTGCTTCTGCAGGTTTACTAATGTTCCGGTAAGGAGTACAGCTGGTACAGCTGTTTACCTACTCAATACTAAACCCCCACACCCCCCTTCAATTGATAGATAAAAATATATTATACCTGTGTTTGTCAGAGACTGGGGCTTCCCTGGCAGATTGTGTCAGAGACCGCACAGTGCATGGTGGGGCTGAAGGATGATTATCTGCCTCTTTCCCTCTGATGTCACTTCCTCTCAGCACTGCTGCAGAGGAAAGGATGAGGGAGGGACAATCGGGCACAGTGAGAGAATCAGACAAGTGACAGCGCCGGCTGTATGTGCAGCTTACTTAAGGAGCCACAGTCCGATTTGAATAATGTGTCCGGGCGTCCGGTGGGCTGAATCTCGGGCACATAATTCCAAAACCGGACTGTCTGGATGAATCCCGAAAGGGTGGCAACCCTATTCATATCAGATACCTTGGAGTGTCTGCTTTCACATATGTGGTCATTTTGTACGGTTCTGGCACTTCAGGCCTCCAAATATTTGGGATTTACACAAGAAATCAGATGCGTCATTAATGCCCCTTGAACGTCTGAAGGTGCTGCTTGGATTTTGGGCCCCTCCATGAATTCTCACATTGTGGTATCTTCCTACCTGGGAGGAGTCGCAAAATACGGTTTGGGGTGTAATTCTAAGTATGCCCAAGCTTTGTGTGAGAAATATCTCAATAAAATTGCAACTATGCGTAAAAAAAAGAAAAAAAATGCAATTTTCTTTTTTCATTTTCCAGACTTTGGTAGCAAAAAAATAATTGAAATCTTCAAAACACTCACCATGCCTCTCAGAAAATACTTTAGGGTGTCTATTTCTAAAATGTGATCATTTGGGGGGTCTTTATACTGTCCTGACAATTTAAGGGCCTTAAAGGACATTTCCACCTTTGCAGGGCATTTAAACAAAAAAACATATGCCATCAATGTCCACCATTGGTAGATGATGCCGGCATATGCAGATCCTGGATATAAACACAAAAATGTACTTTTCTGTCCTCAGTGCTCAAGCCGGTTATACTAAGAATACTTTTGATTTGTACCCTCACCTTGCTCCTGGCCTGCCGCACAGGTTCAGCCTCTCCTTGTTGCAAAGTTCTCTTTGTTCAGGTGGCTAAATGCTATTATATAAGGGAAGCCTCCCCCCATATCTTCAGAGTTTGAGGTGCAGGAAATGGTCTCTTGGGGACCTTTCATATTCGGATGCTTCCTCCATCATGAAGTAGAAAGAATAGGTTACCAGCACTCAGAATAATTTCAAATAGAGAAGTCCTTTTTATTGGACATACGTGTCACAATAGTCAAATAGCCAAAGTTTCGGGGCCACGTAGGGTCCCTTCCTCAGGGCAAAAGATGCCCTGAGGAAGGGACCCTACATGGCCCCGAAACGTTGGCTATTTGACTATTGTGATATGTATGTCCAATAAAAAGGACTTATCTATTTGAAATTATTCTGAGTGCTGGTAACCTATTCTTTCTATTTTGTGCATTACACGGTGCCATCCGTGGGAGTTACTGCAAGCACCTCATCTCTACTGGCCGGGATTGCTGAAAGGTGTGCGGAGAGCACCCTCACCAATTACATCCTCCATCATGAAGACACCAGCTTGGTCTTCTGACTCTGAAGAAACCATGACTCAGCTGCATCATCAGAAACTATGGTTGCACTGGAATAATCACATGCATGGACAAGATGACAAGTAGTACCCACTCCATTTTATTTCCAATAGTTTTAGTGAATGTGCTACTATTTCCTACGGCTTTGCAGTCCTGCTTTGCTCTGGCTGAATCTTCTTTGAATATCTGCTAATATGCCTATAGATCTATTCAGTTTTCAACGTGTGCTTAAAGGTGCATTGCAAGGAAGTATGTGATTCTGTGGTGCTGCTAATGCCTTAGTTGAAGCTTGCAGGTTTCCCCCTAAAAATCCATTAGTTTGCTTGTGTTGCTTAAAACCCCTGTGGGTGCTTGCTGAGTGCAGGCTGCTGCCACTTGTAGCTCTGCTACTACAGTTTTAGCTGAATCTTACAGAAATTTGTTGTTTGCTAACTGTCCGCTTCAAAGCTTCAATCCTGTGCCTTAACTCTTTGAGTGCCTTTCATGTGAGTATTGTTGCCGACACCTGTGGTTCCTCAGCACTGTTATTATTCAATTTAGTTGTTGCTTCATTTGCAGGCTTATTCTGCCTGTTATACTGTAATCCTTTCATTGTCCCATATATACAAAATTGTGGTTAATGTCTAGCAGATTCTGACAGGCCCTGTTGTGCTATAAACCTTAATTGCCCCATAGGTGAGCATGTGAATTCCATGTATACAGCATTGTTAGTGCCCAGTTGGTTCTGATAGTTACTATTTAATCATATCAATCCTCTAAAGCTTATCTGTGACTGCAAAGGTTGGAACATGTGTTCAATTCCCAAATGGCATTAACCCCCTTCCCCCAAGAGACCGGCTACATTCTATAGGGTGAGGGTCACACATGCAATGGCTCAATGAAATTTAAATATTTGCAGCTCTATTGTCAGCACTGTTCCTCAGAGTGCATATGCAGGGGTTAATTGTAGATCTCTCCAGCCCTTTGCTACTGCTGCTTCTTAGAGTGCCCATGCATGGATTTTTGGATTATAACTCTCTCCAGTCCTATTGCCAGCACTGCTCTCCAAAGGCCAGAGTAAGCTGCTCCGTTTGGGATGAAAGGTCCTCTTCAAGCTGTGATAAAGCTGCTACACATGCAAGATCCTGCTACTAGGATTAAGAATTGTACAACCTTTTGAGCAGTGCTGGGCCTGTGATCACCTGACAGGATGCTGTGCCAAGTTTCCCCTTCCGGGGCAGCAGTAAAAAAAAAAAAAAGAGGCAGAAAGATGGAGGTCTGAAGCCTTAAACAGAGTTCAACTACTTTATAGACTGTCAATTACTAGCACAGTCAATCAGCTGCAGCCATCACAAATTCCCCTCTAGCCCTAAGGCAGTCAGTTACAGAGTATTGCCAGCATACATCTTAAGTGATAATTCACTGACAAGAATTCCCTTACTGTGGGCCTTTAGTCATCCCGTAATCAAGGCAGTTAAAAAGGCCATATGTTGGGAGGAATATATACCCATTCAAGACGAGGTTTGTTGCTCAAACTTATCCTCATGATCGATTCAACAGTTATCTGGCTGGTTAGGCATCAGGACATCTTTATATGAGTAAATAAAGTTTATATCTTTTTCTGGAGTACTCATAGGCCAGTAATGGCTCTTACTTGCCAGGGCAATCCATACTTGGCCTAAGAACACAAAAGCAGACCTTGTGGCTGACAATGAGGTTTCAGGGGCATGGTAGTTTCTGAATGAAATGAATCAGCAAGTGACTTTATAGTAAAGCGGTCGTGTGGCTCATGCAGCACTGCAATTACCCTTTGTTGGTGCAGATCTCACCACACACAACAATATTTAAAGTCACGGGATAGAATAATTAACAATAGATGGTAAGTTTAGATAGTAAAATAGCATTACCTACAGGGGTTGTAGAAATCATTCAATTGAAAAATACGAGGGGAGGCCAATAGGTTCTTACCCTCACCATGATCTAGATGTGCTAGGGATCTGACATTTTGCAGGTTTATAGGTGGATATCCTAGTAATATGCATGGCAATTTTTGTAGGTCGTGGTGAATTATAGTTAGAGCCAAGAGAAATGGAGTAGGTGTCATGCCGGACAAAGTTGAATAATGAGCTGTGATTAGGTTCCTCCATGTTCAAGGGAAATCTGCCCAAATAATCCATGAAGAGATGTCAGCTGTGTATGATTAGTGACCATGGATGAAAGCTGGGTATATCTATATGATCCTGAGACTAAAGAAATGAGTAAAACATGGAAACATGCTTCATCACCCACCCCCAAAAAGGCTAAGGTGCAACATTCATCCAGCAAGGTCATGCTGTCATTGTTATGGGATTGCAAGGGTATAATATTGACCAATTACTTACAAAAAGGGTATACAATAACAGGAGCATACTACAGGAACTTACTACGAAAGCTATGGGATGCTATCAAAGAAAAAAAGACGAGGTGTGTTGCTGCTAGCTGACAATGCACCGTCACATCGAGCTGCAGAAACTGTCACTTTTGTTCGCGATTGTGGCTATGAATCTCTGCCCCATCCACTTTACTCACCTGACCTGGCACCTTCAGACTTCTTCTTGTTTCCAAATCTGAAGAAACATTTACAGGGAAGACGTTTCCACAATGATGAGGCAGTCATTACTGAAGTTGATAGCTGGGTTTCCTCCAAATCTGCATACTTCTACGCAGATGGTATTAAAGGTCTGTTCCACAGATGTGAAAAGTGTGTAACCATAGGAGGTGGATATGTAGAGAAGGAAGAGTCAGTGGACTAAATTTCAGATCCCTAGCACATCTGGATCATGGTGAGGGTAAGAACTTATTGACCTCCCCTTGTACTAGGGTATAAAGCAGCAACTTATAGCTAGGTAAAACAGAAGTATGACCAAGGTTCAATTAGAGCAAGTACCTGAGTAGGCAAACAATAATGCCATATTAGAATCCCAATTAAATCCTGTACATCATTTACCACTAGCTGCCTCATTTCCCACCCTAGGCTTATACTCGAGTCAATATTTTTTCCCAGTTCTTTGTGGTAAAATTAGGTACCTCGGCTTATATTCGGGTCGGCTTATACTCGAGTATATACGGTAGATCCCATATATAGCAAGGAGAGAAAATGCATGCCAAGAGGATCGTTTTTAAGCACCAATTCACTTCACACAGGTGAGGTCATCACATTAACTCTTTTGGCATCTGTTAATTAACCCCTTCGTGACGGGAGACATCGCGTATTAATGAGCGGTTACCGTTCATTAATGGATGCCTCAGTATTGAGGCATCCATTTATGAAAGAGTTAAGCTTTTTCAGACACCTGATCCCTTTCAGGAATCGGGTGTCTGATAGTGAGAGCAGAGCGGCATTTACTGCTCTCACTGACAGCTGGCATACATCGGGAAATCCCGATTTATGCCAGCTTTCTTTTCTGAACTTTCAGCAATAGAAACATTTCGATACATGTTTTTATTGCTGATACAATGTTGCAGGTTTTCTGATTGTTGTTGAAAAGGTCAGAAAACCTTTAGTAACAGCTGATCCTGAAATGCTGCAGGATCAGTGTCACTAAGGTTATTATTGGCTGTTCTTAAGTTTGATGCAGCCTAATAATAACCAAAAATTAATTAAATTATCAAGCAGTAATAGTCAGATTAATTCACAATGACTGCTTGATATAATTAAATAACATACACATTTAAAAAATGTTACAAAAATAGTGAAAAGTGTAAAAAAAATAAAGTAAAAATGTTTTTACAAAAATTATATATTTAAATATATTTTTATACTATCATTAATATAAAATTAATTTTTTAAATGTAACCCTCTCATGACAGTGATGTTTAAAGTATGTCGCTGTCACAAAGTGTGACACTTAGTGACAGTGACATTGCATGCCAGGTGACCACTTTTAGCTTTAGCTTTTAGAGAAAATAGATTAAAATGTTAGGTTTTAGTTTTAGGCTGAGAAGTACAGAAAAAATTCTAAAATCCTAGGAATATGTCCAAATAAATGACAGATAAATGAATGTATTTAATGCATTTTTTTTAGCTGTGCTAATTTTCTAAAAAAATATTACAATTCAAAACTGGGGAAAAAAAGTGTTTTCTTCACATTTCTTTTCCTATTTTTTATATTGTATTTGTCCTAGGTGAGGTGTTCGGTACACATATGTGATATAAAAATATAGCCCTGTCCTCTAAAAAACAATATATAATATGTGTGGGTGCACTTAGTAAGAAAGTATATTACTGATGTGGAAGAATCACACAGCAAAAATGTCAAAAGTGTGTCAGTCATTTATGAACAGAAACTAAAAATAAGCTCCTTTTATGAAGGTTGTTAAACCTTTAGTTAACTGTTCCAATATTGAAGTCTCCACAGCTGCCAAACAGCAATATTCACAACACCAAATAATGCTCTTATCAAATGACCATTATTTATAAATCTTTTACTATCACCAAGCATCACAACAGAATAACTTCTGAGATTAGCAAAATGTGTTTGCATCAACATTTTTTAATTGCTAAGACCAAAATGTCATGCTAACTGACAGCAGAGTTTTATCTCTGTTATGCGTCTTTTTTCGTTCAATAGATTTTTATTGGGTTTTACAAATTTTAGTTGTTATCAATCAGAATAAAGTATTACAAGTGTATGAAAATGTTCATTCGGTATCAAAACGCATACACAACTTTAAACTTAATTAGAACATACCATCACTTTTCCCAAAAGGAGAGAGACAGTAAATAGTAGAGAAGGAGAAGACCGAGGTATAGAATATCGGGGGAGGGAGGAAAGATAGACAAAGAGCCATGAGCAAGGACAGTGGTATACCACCCAGTGGGGGGTATCTTTTTATGTGTTAATATACATTAATTGGTGATACAATAGCATATCCATTCAGTTATGCCAGTACTTCCATGTATTGCAAAATTTCTTGTGTGATCCGTCTCTAAAGGACATACATTTTTCATAGGTATAGTGAAGGTTAATAATAGATAACGTCTCTGAAATATTTGAAGAGTTCAAGCTTTTCCAGTGACGTACAATTGTTAGTCTAGCTGCTAATAGTATGTGGGAAATGACAGCTCTATAAGTAAGGGGGAACTCTGTCAGTCCCAATGACAACAGGCATAAATCTGTTCGAAAACTCGTTTCCAAAAGCTCGTAAGGCTCCTACAAGTCCAAAGGATATAATATAGACTGCCTATCTGGCCGCAATTTCTCCAGCATGTTGGTGGAGAAGATTGGTACATTTTGCTTAGTCGTATCGGGGTGAAGTACCAATGAAGGGTTATTTTGTGAGCAAGCGCCCAAAGATCAACACATTTGGTCACCTTATGGGTAGAGGTGAGAGCTCCCATCCACTGTTGTGGCGAGAAGGTAGTATGTAACTCATCTTCCCATTGTTGGAATTTGGTAAATTTTAGTTTGTCGTGGAGTAAGTTATAAAATAAGGAAATATCTTTGGTTCCTGACTTCTGCATGAAAAAAAATTCCAGGCAGAGTGGGGAATTTTGTGAAGTGAGTGTGAGATTTGGCCGTATAAATATGCGTCTCCTTCCGGTAGGTTAAATTCTTTCCGGAGTGTGGGAAACGGTTTCAGATTAGGGCCCACATATAAGTCCTGGAGGAAAGTGACGCCCTGAAGAGTCCAGGCATTCAATCGGACTCCAGGAATTAATATTTCTAGGGCTCCAATAGGAATGTTGATAATACGATATGGGTCACTCTGCTCTGACTTGGTGCGGAGAAGGCGCCATGCTTCTAGGGTTGCCTTGGTCATGGGTGATACACTGGTCACCAGAGGTGCGGGCAGTGAGTCGCATAATAAATAGATAGAGGTATTACCTCATGGGAGAAAGGAGGCCTCCACTTCGCACCCAAGTCTAGAATGTTGTGGATTTAACCACGCTTTCATCTGGTCTAATAGTGCGGCCAGATAGTAGTCCTTTAAATCTAGGTATCCCATACCACCTACCCTTCTGTGTTTCCTCAGAACTGATAGGGAGCATCTTGTTTTTTTTTCCCTTGCCAGATAAAGTTACTTGTAATACCATGTAATGACTTAAAATAGCTGTTGGGAATGGGGACCGGCAGAGTTCTATACAAATAAAGAAGTTGAGGTAGAGCTATCATTTTAAAAGTGGCCAATCTCGCAGACCAGGACAAGGTGTCTCTGTGAAGGTTATTTAGGAGGTTTTGCAGGTGACCCAGAAAAGGCACATAATTATGATCATATATCATGAAGACGGAGCTTGTTAGTGTAATACCCAGATAGGAAATGCCTACGGGGTTCCATTGGTATGGAAATTGGGACTGTAATATCATCCTACTGGCCGTTGGGATTCCTAAGTCTAGCATTTGGGATTTTGAGTTATTGGTTTTATAATATGATATTGCACTAAAGGAGTCTAACACTGCAGAGACCGCAGCCAGGGAAGTTTCCGGATTTGAGAGGAACAGCAGGATGTCATCCGCAAATAGACTGATCTAGTGAGAATTCTGATTAAATTGGAATCCCGAGATCTGTAAATGGGATCTAATAGTTTCTGCTAGGGGTTCCATGGTGAGGTTGAAAATAAAGGGGAGAGAGGGCATCCTTGCCTGGTGCCATTAGTAATAAGAAAGGGTTTAGACAAAGCATCCGATGTGAATACTTGTGCTGAGGGTGTTGAGTATAGTGCCATTATGGCCGATATTATCCAGCCCGAGAAGCCGAATTTATAAAGGACATGTTGCATATAGCCCCAATGCACCCTGTCAAAAGCCTTCTCCACGTCAAGAGCAAGGAGTAGAGAGGGTGTCTTGGAGCTATGCTATGGGCATGATGAATTATATTAAGGACGCGACGGGTGGCATCAGGTGCTCCCCTTCCCTTAACAAAACCCGACTGGTCCGGATGAACCAAAGAGGGGAGAACTTCAGTTATTCTATTTGCTAAAATTTTTGCATAGAGTTTTAAGTCTGTGTTTAGAAGCGAGATAGGACAAAAGTTTTGGGGGCAATTAGGGTCCTTCCCGGCTTTGGTATTGTTACAATGGTAGCTGCCAACATTTTTTTTTGGGGGGGGGGGGGGGAAGGA